>NW_028225182.1:3176739-3460224 GCF_052327205.1 Somniosus microcephalus | reverse complement strand
AGACTGAGTGAGTGTGTGAGAGAGAGACAGAGAGAGAGAGAGAGACTGAGTGAGTGTGTGAGAGAGACAGAGAGAGACTGAGAGAGAGAGAGAGGGACAGAGAGAGAGAGAGAGAGAGAGACAGAGAGAGAGAGAGACACAGAGACAGAAAGAGCGAGACTGAGAGAGTGAGACAGAGAGAGCGAGGGACAGAGGGACAGAGAGAGAGAGAGACAGAGAGAGACAGACTGAGAGAGAGAGACACAGACAGAGATAGAGAGGGGGAGAGGTTGATGTGGGGGGGGAGAGAGGGAGGGGTTGATGGGGGGGAGAGAGGGAGGGGTTGATGGGGGGGGAGAGAGGGAGGGGTTGATGGGGGGGAGAGAGGGAGGGGTTGATGGGGGGGAGAGAGGGAGGGGTTGATGGGGGGGAGAGAGGGAGGGGTTGATGGGGGGGAGCGAGGGAGGGGTTGATGGGGGGAGAGAGGGAGAGGTTGATGAGGGAGAGGTTGATGGGGGGGAGAGAGGGAGAGGTTGATGGGGGGGGAGAGGTTGGTGGGGGAGAGGGAGAGGCTGATGGGGGGGAGAGAGGGAGAGGTTGCTGGGGGGAGAGAGGGAGAGGTTGATAGGGGGGAGAGGGAGAGGTTGATGGGGCGGGGGGAGAGGGAGAGGTTGATGGGGTGGGGGAGAGGGAGAGGTTGATGGGGTGGGGGAGAGAGGGAGAGGTTGTTGGGGGGGAGAGAGGGAGGGGTTGATGGGGGGGAGAGAGGGAGAGGTTGATGGGGAAGAGAGGGAGAGGTTGATGTGGGGGGGAGAGGTTGATGGGGGGGGAGAGGGAGAGGTTGATGGGGGTGGGGGAGAGGGAGAGGTTGATGGGGTGGGGGAGAGGGAGAGGCTGATGGGGGGGAGAGAGGGAGAGGTTGATGGGGGCGGGGGAGAGGGAGAGGTTGATGGGGGTGGGGGAGAGGGAGAGGTTGATGGGGTGGGGCAGAGGGAGAGGTTGATGGGGTGGGGGAGAGAGGGAGAGGTTGTTGGGGAGAGAGGGAGGGGTTGATGGGGGGGAGAGAGGGAGAGATTGATGGGGGAGAGAGGGAGAGGTTGATGGGGGGAGAGGTTGATGGGGGGGGAGAGGGAGAGGTTGATGGGGTGGGGGAGAGGGAGAGGCTGATGGGGGGGGAGAGAGGGAGAGGTTGATGGGGGTGGGGGAGGCGTAGAGGTTGATGGGGTGGGGGAGAGAGGGAGAGGTTGATGGGGGGGTGGAGAGAGGGAGAGGTTGATGGGGGGGGAGAGAGGGAGAGGTTGATGGGGGGGAGAGAGGGAGAGGTTGATGGGGTGGGGGAGAGGGAGAGGTTGATGGGGGGGAGAGGGAGAGGTTGTTGGGGGCGGGGGGAGAGGGAGAGGTTGATGGTGGGGGGGAGAGGGAGAGGCTGATGGGGGGGAGAGAGGGAGAGGTTGTTGGGGGGAGACAGGGAGAGGTTGATGGGGGGGCAGAGAGGGAGAGGTTGATGGGGGGGAGAGGGAGAGGTTGATGGGGGGGGAGAGAGGGAGAGGTTGATTGGGGGGGAGAGAGGGAGAGGTTGATGGGGGGGAGAGGGAGAGGTTGATGGGGGGAGAGAGGGAGAGGTTGATGGGGGGGAGAGGGAGAGGTTGATGGGGGCGGGGGGAGAGGGAGAGGTTGATGGGGGGGAGAGAGGGAGAGGTTGAGGGGGAGAGAGGGAGAGGTTGATTGGGGGGAGAGGGGGCGAGAGAGAGGTTGATGGGGGGGGAGAGAGGGAGAGGTTGATGGGGGGGAGAGAGGCAGGAGGGAGAGGTTGATGGGGGGGGAGAGGGAGAGGTTGATGGGGGTGGGGGAGAGGGAGAGGTTGATTGGGGGGGGAGAGGGAGAGGTTGTTGGGTGGGGAGAGAGGGAGAGGTTGATGGGGGGAGAGAGGGAGAGGTTGATGGTGGGGTGGAGAGGGAGAAGTTGGTGGGGGGGAGAGGGAGAGGTTGATGGGGGGGAGAGAGGGAGAGGTTGTTGGGGGGAGAGAGGGAGAGGTTGTTGGGGGGAGAGAGGGAGAGGTTGATGGGGGGGGAGAGGGAGAGGTTGTTGCGGGGAGAGAGGGAGAGGTTGATGGGGGGGGAGAGAGGGAGAGGTTGATGGGTGGGGAGAGAGGGAGAGGTATTTGGGGGGAGAGAGGGAGAGGTTGATGGGTGGGGAGAGAGGGAGAGGTTGATGGGGGGGGAGAGAGGGAGAGGTTGTTGGGGGGAGAGAGGGAGAGGTTGATGGGTGGGGAGAGAGGGAGAGGTTGATGGGGGGGAGAGGGAGAGGTTGATGGGGGGGGAGAGAGGGAGAGGTTGATGGGGGCGGGGGGAGAGGGAGAGGTTGATGTGGGGGGAGAGAGGGAGAGATTGATGGGGGGAGAGAGGGAGAGGTTGATTGGAGGGGAGAGAGGGAGAGGTTGATTGGGGGGGAGAGAGGGAGAGGTTGTTGGGGGGGGAGAGAGGGAGAGGTTGATGGGGGGGGAGAGAATTCTGTAAAAGTATCCTCCGGACTCAAAGGAAAACAGTATTCAATGCATGCAGGGCGGAACTAGGCCAATATCCATTAATAATCACTATCCAAAAAAGAGCCACCAAATTTTGGAATCACCTACAAATGAGCAATCCCCAATGCTATCACTACGACGCCCTGAAATGCCAAGAGCTGACCATAAAGAAGAATACCCTCAGTCAACTAGTCCTGGGACTCAGTGAAGTAACTTGTAACAATACTAACAATAACCAGCCCCAGGACAGTGACAGGGTAACACAAAGAATTCGACCCAACACAATCGTCGCTAAGCAAAAGGAAAAATATCTGACATATTGGGCAGAAACAGCAAAAACCCAAAGCAAACTCAATTGCTACTTGGCCCTAAACAGACAATACAACATAGCTGATTACCTGACCATGGTAAAGGATAACAAACTGAGAAGAACCTTGACAAGGTACAGACTTAGCGAACATAGCCTAGCGATCGAAAAAGGCAGACACAGGCAGACCAGGCTACCAAGAGAAGACAGGATATGCTCTCACTGCAGTCAGAGAGTAGTGGAGACAGAGATGCACTTCCTCACAGCCTGCGGAAAATATCAGGGCATCAGGGAGAATTTCTACCAAAAATTCTCACAAATATGCCCTGATTTCAGAAATCTGAATGACAACCAAAACTCCCATTCCTGCTGGGAGAGGAGAGAAGCTGTATAACACTGGCGGCACACTATGTTACAGCTTGCCATGAACAGAGGGACAACCAGTAAACTAAGAAAAGAATATATATAAACAATGCGAATGTATATTTATACACTCAGGGATATACCTGTTTATACACTGTATGAATAGAACTGCGTTTATGTGCTAAACCATAAATGTATTTTGATGCTTTGGCAACATAAGATGTAACTTATCATGCCAATAAAGCGATTTGAATTGTGAATTGGGAGAGGTTGATGGGGGTGGGGAGAGGGAGAGGTTGATGGGGGTGGGGGGAGAGGGAGAGGTAGATGGGCGGGGGTGGTAGAGAGGGAGAGGTTGATGGGGTGGGGAGAGAGGGAGAGGTTGATGGGCAGTGGGGGGAGAGAGGGAGAGGTTGATGGGGTGGGGAGAGAGGGAGAGGTTGATGGGCGGGGGGGAGAGAGGGAGAGGTTGATGTGGGGGGAGAGAGGGAGAGGTTGATGGGGGGGAGAGAGGGGGATGCTGATGGGGGGGAGAGGGAGAGGTTGATGGGCGGGGGGGGAGAGAGGGAGAGGTTGATGTGGGTGGGGAGAGTGGGAGAGGTTGATGGGGGGGGAAGAGAGAGAGAGGTTGATGGGGGGGAGGGAGGGAGAGGGAGAGGTTGATGGGCGGGGAGGGGAGAGAGGGAGAGGTTGATGGGGTGGGGAGAGAGGGAGAGGTTGATTGTGGGGGCGAGAGAGGGAGAGGTTGATGGGGGTGGGGGAGAGGGAGAGGTTGATGGGGGTGGGGAGAGAGGGAGAGGTTGATGGGGGAGGGGAGAGAGGGAGAGGTTGATGGGGTGGGGAGAGAGGGAGAGGTTGATGGGGGGGTGAGAGAGGGAGGAGGGAGAGGTTGATGGGGGCGGGGGGGAGAGAGGGAGAGGTTGATGGGGGTGGGGAGAGAGGGAGAGGTTGATGGGGGTGGGGAGAGAGGGAGAGGTTGATGGGGTGGGGAGAGAGGGAGAGGTTGATGGGGGGTGGGGGTGGAGAGAGGGAGAGGTTGATGGGGGTGGGGAGAGAGGGAGGAGGGAGAGGTTGATGGGTGGGGAGAGAGGGAGGAGGGAGAGGTTGATGGGGGTGGGGGGGAGAGTGGGAGAGGTTGGTGGGGGTGGGGGGGAGAGAGGGAGATGTTGATGGGGGTGGGGGGGAGAGAGGGAGAGGTTGATGGGGGGTGGGGGGGAGAGAGGGAGAGGTTGATGGGGGGGGGAGAGGGAGAGGTTGATGGGCGGGGAGGGGAGAGAGGGAGAGGTTGATGGGGGGGAGAGAGGGAGAGGTTGATGGGGGGAGAGAGGGAGGAGGGAGAGGTTGATGGGGGGAGAGAGGGAGGAGGGAGAGGTTGATGGGGTGGGGGGGAGAGAGGGAGAGGTTGATGGGGGTGGGGGGGAGAGAGGGAGAGGTTGATGGGGGGGAGAGAGGGAGAGGTTGATGGGGGTGGGGGGGAGAGGGAGAGGTTGATGGGCGGGGAGGGGAGAGAGGGAGAGGTTGATGGGGGGGAAGAGAGGGAGGAGGGAGAGGTTGATGGGGGGGGAGAGAGGGAGGAGGGAGAGGTTGATGGGGGTGGGGGGAGAGAGGGAGAGGTTGATGGGGGTGGGGGGGAGAGAGGGAGAGGTTGATGGGGGTGGGGGGGAGAGAGGGAGAGGTTGATGGGGGGGAGAGGTTGATGGGGGGTGGGGGGGAGAGAGGGAGAGGTTGATGGGGGGGGTGAGAGGGAGAGGTTGATGGGGGGGGAGAGAGGGAGAGGTTGATGGGGGTGGGGGGGAGAGAGGGAGAGGTTGTTGGGGGGAGAGAGGGAGAGGTTGATGGGGGGGGTAGAGAGGGAGAGGTTGTTGGGGGGAGAGAGGGAGAGGTTGATGGGGGGGAGAGAGGGAGAGGTTGATGGGTGGGGAGAGAGGGAGAGGTTGTTGGGGGGAGAGAGGGAGAGGTTGATGGGTGGGGAGAGAGGGAGGGGTTGATGGGGGGGAGAGAGGGAGAGGTTGGGGGGAGAGAGGGAGAGGTTGATGGGTGGGGAGAGAGGGAGAGGTTGATGGGGGGAGAGGGAGAGGTTGATGTGGGGGGTGAGAGGGAGAGATTGATGGGGGGAGGAGGGAGAGGTTGATTGGAGGGGAGAGAGGGAGGGTTGATTGGGGGGGAGAGAGGGAGAGGTTGATGGGGGGGAGAGGGAGAGGTTGATGGGGGGGGGAGAGAGGGTGAGGTTGATGGGGGTGGGGAGAGGGAGAGGTTGATGGGCAGGGGGGGAGAGAGGGAGAGTTTGATGGGGGCGGGAGAGAGGGAAAGGTTGATGGGGGTGGGGGGGAGAGGTAGATGGGCGGGTGTGGTAGAGAGGGAGAGGTTGATGGGGTGGGGAGAGAGGGAGTGGTTGATGGGCGGGGGGGGAGAGAGGGAGAGGTTGATGGGGTGGGGAGAGAGGGAGAGGTTGATGGGCGGGGGGGAGAGAGGGAGAGGTTGATGTGGGGGGAGAGAGGGAGAGGTTGATGGGGGGGGGAGAGAGGGGGATGCTGATGGGGGGGAGAGGGAGAGGTTGATGGGCGGGGGGGGAGAGAGAGGGAGAGGTTGATGTGGGTGGGGAGAGTGGGAGAGGTTGATGGGGGGGGGAAGAGAGGGAGAGGTTGATGGGGGGAGGGAGGGAGAGGGAGAGGTTGATGGGCGGGGAGGGGAGAGAGGGAGAGGTTGATGGGGTGGGGAGAGAGGGAGAGGTTGATTGGGGGGGGAGAGAGGGAGAGGTTGATGGGGGTGGGGGGAGAGGGAGAGGTTGATGGGGGTGGGGAGAGAGGGAGAGGTTGATGGGGGAGGGGAGAGAGGGAGAGGTTGATGGGGGTGGGGAGAGAGGGAGAGGTTGATGGGGGGGTGAGAGAGGGAGGAGGGAGAGGTTGATGGGGGTGGGGGGGAGAGAGGGAGAGGTTGATGGGGGGGAGAGAGGGAGAGGTTGATGGGGGTGGGGGGAGAGGGAGAGGTTGATGGGCGGGGAGGGGAGAGAGGGAGAGGTTGATGGGGGGGGAAGAGAGGGAGGAGGGAGAGGTTGATGGGGGGGGAGAGAGGGAGGAGGGAGAGGTTGATGGGGGTGGGGGGAGAGAGGGAGAGGTTGATGGGGGTGGGGGGGAGAGAGGGAGAGGTTGATGGGGGTGGGGGGGAGAGAGGGAGAGGTTGATGGGGGGGAGAGGTTGATGGGGGGTGGGGGGGAGAGAGGGAGAGGTTGATGGGGGGGGAGAGAGGGAGAGGTTGATGGGGGGGGAGAGAGGGAGAGGTTGATGGGGGTGGGGGGGAGAGAGGGAGAGGTTGTTGGGGGGAGAGAGGGAGAGGTTGATGGGGGGGGTAGAGAGGGAGAGGTTGTTGGGGGGAGAGAGGGAGAGGTTGATGGGGGGGAGAGAGGGAGAGGTTGATGGGTGGGGAGAGAGGGAGAGGTTGTTGGGGGGAGAGAGGGAGAGGTTGATGGGTGGGGAGAGAGGGAGGGGTGATGGGGGGGAGAGAGGGAGAGGTTGGGGGGAGAGAGGGAGAGGTTGATGGGTGGGGAGAGAGGGAGAGGTTGATGGGGGAGAGGGAGAGGTTGATGTGGGGGGAGAGAGGGAGAGATTGATGGGGGGGAGAGAGGGAGAGGTTGATTGGAGGGGAGAGAGGGAGAGGTTGATTGGGGGGGAGAGAGGGAGAGGTTGATGGGGGGGAGAGGGAGAGGTGATGGGGGGGGGAGAGAGGGAGAGGTTGATGGGGGTGGGGAGAGGGAGAGGTTGATGGGCAGGGGGGGAGAGAGGGAGAGTTTGATGGGGGCGGGAGAGAGGGAAAGGTTGATGGGGGTGGGGGGGAGAGGTAGATGGGCGGGTGTGGTAGAGAGGGAGAGGTTGATGGGGTGGGGAGAGAGGGAGTGGTTGATGGGCGGGGGGGGAGAGAGGGAGAGGTTGATGGGGTGGGGAGAGAGGGAGAGGTTGATGGGCGGGGGGGAGAGAGGGAGAGGTTGATGTGGGGGGAGAGAGGGAGAGGTTGATGGGGGGGGAGAGAGGGGGATGCTGATGGGGGGGAGAGGGAGAGGTTGATGGGCGGGGGGGGAGAGAGAGGGAGAGGTTGATGTGGGTGGGGAGAGTGGGAGAGGTTGATGGGGGGGGAAGAGAGGGAGAGGTTGATGGGGGGAGGGAGGGAGAGGGAGAGGTTGATGGGCGGGGAGGGGAGAGAGGGAGAGGTTGATGGGGTGGGGAGAGAGGGAGAGGTTGATTGGGGGGGGAGAGAGGGAGAGGTTGATGGGGGTGGGGGGAGAGGGAGAGGTTGATGGGGGTGGGGAGGAGGGAGAGGTTGATGGGGGAGGGGAGAGAGGGAGAGGTTGATGGGGGTGGGGAGAGAGGGAGAGGTTGATGGGGGGGTGAGAGAGGGAGGAGGGAGAGGTTGATGGGGGTGGGGGGGAGAGAGGGAGAGGTTGATGGGGGTGGGGAGAGAGGGAGAGGTTGATGGGGGTGGGGAGAGAAGGAGAGGTTGATGGGGGTGGGGAGAGGGAGAGGTTGATGGGGGTGGGGAGAGAGGGAGGAGGGAGAGGTTGATGGGGGGGAGAGGGAGGAGGGAGAGGTTGATGGGGTGGGGGGGAGAGAGGGAGAGGTTGGTGGGGGTGGGGGGGAGAGAGGGAGAGGCTGATGGGGGTGGGGGGGGAGAGAGGGAGAGGTTGATGGGGGGGAGAGAGGGAGAGGTTGATGGGGGGTGGGGGGGAGGAGAGGGAGAGGTTGATGGGCGGGGAGGGGAGCGAGGGAGAGGTTGATGGGAGGAGAGAGGGAGAGGTTGATGGGGGGGAGAGAGGGAGGAGGGAGAGGTTGATGGGGGGGAGAGAGGGAGGAGGGAGAGACTGATGGGGGTGGGGGGGAGAGAGGGAGAGGTTGATGGGGGTGGGAGGGAGAGAGGGAGAGGTTGATGGGGGGGGAGAGAGGGAGAGGTTGATGGGGGCGGGGGGGGAAGAGGGAGATGTTGATGGGCGGGGAGGGGGAGAGGGAGAGGTTGATGGGGGGGGAGAGAGGGAGGAGGGAGAGGTTGATGGGGGGGAGAGAGGGAGGAGGGAGAGGTTGATGGGGTGGGGGGGAGAGAGGGAGAGGTTGATGGGTGGGGGGGAGAGAGGGAGAGGTTGATGGGGGGAGAGAGGGAGAGGTTGATGGGGGGTGGGGGGGAGAGAGGGAGAGGTTGATGGGGGGGAGAGAGGGAGAGGTTGATGGGGTGGGGGGGAGAGAGGGAGAGGTTGATGGGGGGTGGGGGGGGAGAGAGGGAGAGGTTGATGGGGGGGAGAGATGGGAGAGGTTGATGGGGGGTGGGGGGGGAGAGAGGGAGAGGTTGATGGGGGTGGGGGGGAGAGGAGGGTGAGGTTGTGTGGGGGGGAGAGAGGGAGAGGTTGATGGGGGTGGAGAGAGGGAGAGGTTGATGGGGGGGGAGAGAGGGAGAGGTTGATGGGGTGGGGGGGAGAGAGGGAGAGGTTGATGGGGGTGGGGAGAGAGGGAGAGGTTGATGGGGTGGGGGGGAGAGAGGGAGAGGTTGATGGGGGTGGGGAGAGAGGGAGAGGTTGATGGGGGGGGAGAGAGGGAGAGGTTGATGGGGGGGTGGAGAGAGGGAGAGTTTGATGGGGGGGGAGAGAGGGAGAGGTTGATGGGGGTGGGGAGAGAGGGAGAGGTTGATGGCGGGGGGCTGGTGGAGAGGGAAGAATCTGCCGTTTGGGACAGGAGTGCAGAGAGTGCAGAGAGACTGAGGTTCTTGGATATTGGTGTGTTGCTCTGCCTCCTGCAATCCAGCTCCGTTAACTGTTCCCATTCTCTCCACAGCTGCACTGCCAGTAACTCCGCAAGGAGCACTCCTACCAGCTCGCCGGCGCTACGCAAGCGGCTGCCGCTCTGCCCGAAGGCCACGGACGGGGAAAGTGTGCTGGAGAAGGGTTCAGATAGCTCCTCAGAAAGGTTGTCCTGTGGCAACCAGTACAGCCACTCCACTCCCGGGCGCAACAGCAAGAACTCGCGGGTAAGAAGCCAGCGTATTTACCACCTACTCTCGGCACTGGGCAGGAAAGCTGTCTCAGACTCTGAATACATTGTCCTTTGCAGCAAATAATAGCTCCCTCAGAAGTCCAAAAGGAATACCAGCTATATAAGGTGCTTGGCACATCTCTCGGCAGATTCTCTCAGCATCTCTTAAATTCTTGTTGATTAGTCAGAAGAAGATTCTCTTTGTCCTCTCTCGTTGTAATCTTTACCTAGCAGAGGTAGAAGGCACCTTAACAAGTACTAAGTATATCCAGGACACACAGTAAGAGGCTACTAGACTGATTCCTGGGATGAGAGGACTGTCCTATGAGGAGAGATTGAGTAGATTGGACCGATACTCTCTGGAGTTTAGAAGAATGAAAGGTGATCTCACTGAAACGTATAAAATTATTATACGGCTTGACAGGGTAGATGATGAGAGGCTGTTTCCCCTGGCTGGACAGTCTAGAAGTAGGGGTCATCGTCTCGGGATAAGAGGTCGGCTATTTAGGACTGAGCTGAGAAATTTCTTGACTTTGGTGAATCTTTGGAATTCTCGGCCCCAGAGGGCTGTGGAGGCTGAGTCGTTGAGTATATTCAAGGCTGAGATCGAGAGATTGTTGGACTCTCGGGGAATCGAGGGATATGGGGATTGGGCGGCCAAGTGGAGTTGAGGTCGATGATCAGCCGTGATCTCATTGAATGGCGGAGCAGGCTCGAGGGGCCGTATGTCCAACTCGTGCTCATATTTCTTATGTAAATCAGATATTTTTTATTAATTCCCGGTGTTAGATCAAGGTAATTTCAGTGGACCACACTGATCTGAGGTCAACACACTAAAATTAAAGTTTGCGAGTCCGGTGGTAAGTTTTAAATAGTCGATTTATTGCATCACTTGATTTACACTGTTTGACTTCCTTTATCCAACTAACAAGGATGTTCAAAATGGCTGGCTTTATACCGCAGCAGATGTACCCGCCCCCTTTATTACCACCGGACTTGCAAACTTTAATTTTGGTGTGTTGACCTCAGATCAGTGTGGTCCACTGAAATTACCTTGATCTAACACCCGGGTTGCAGGTGTCGCTGGCAAGGCCGGCATTTATTGCCCATCCCTAATTGCCCCTTGAGAAGGTGGTGGTGAGCCGCCGCCTTGAACCGCTGCAGTCCGTGTGGTGAAGGTGCTCCCACAGTGCTGTTAGGGAGGGAGTTCCAGGATTTCGACCCAGCGACGATAAAGGAATGGCGATATATAGACAGGATGGTGTGTGACACATCTGCGCCATTTCTCACATTGTGTTCAATAATGTTTGTGAGGAAGTTGTTCACTTTTTTTACCATTTACGTGCTTTTGACTCCAATCCTTTCCCCTCTCCTGCTATTTGATCTATAATCCCATCTTTTCCCCGCTCCTGCTATTTGCTCTGTAATCCAAACCTTTCCCCTCTTCCTTAAACACTTATCAATCACAGATTTATATTTTCTTTTCTTTTATCTTCCAGAAAATGCAGAGCTGGTACAACGTGAGTATAAAGTGCAATTCTTGATTTTTAATTCTGTGTTTTATGTCTGTGTTGCCTTGCGTTGGTTTGTGCTATTGTTAAATTACAGTTCGAGAACCATTGCTGTGGAATTGTGTGTCACGGTGGGATTAACTAATGCTGCTGCAAGACACGCCAGTATCTCTTTCTTGTCCTTTCTGGACATATGTTCTCATCAATGTGTCTCAAATTTGAGAGAATCCATCACGTCATCTGCATGGAATCTAGAGAACCGGGGAGCCCCTGAGCTGAGATTGTCCGATGGGTCAGAGGGTGAAATCTAAAGCTGGCACTGGCCAGAAGGAACAGCAGCAGAGCCCAAGTCAAGGAGGCCCTTGCCAAAGGAAATGGCAGAGCCTTCGAACTTTTGCCTAAAAAGAGCCATACTGAAATCTCTGGATCTCATTTCCTTGGGATTCCTGGATACCAAATAAATAGGGGCAATTTTCTTGGTCTAGACTGGATACAATCCCAGGCCCGATAGGTGTGTGCTGGGCTCTACGCCCAGGCACCATTCCACTTTCCTTATATATATCTGATTAGAGAAGAGTAGATCCCAGCTAATCACTTATTGATGAGTAAATAAGTGCAGTACTGAGGGAGGACCGCACTGTCGGAGGGGTAGTACTGAGGGAGCGCCGCACTGTCGGAGGGGCAGTACTGAGGGAGGACCGCACTGTCGGAGGGGCAGTACTGAGGGAGCGCCGCACTGTCGGAGGGGTAGTACTGAGGGAGCGCTGCACTGTCGGAGGGGCAGTACTGAGGGAGCACCGCACTGTCGGAGGGGCAGCACTGAGGGAGCGCCGCACTGATGGAGGGGCAGCACTGAGGGAGTGCCGCACTGTCGGAGGGGCGGTACTGAGGGAGTGCCACACTGTCGGAGGGTCAGTACTGAGGGAGTGCCGCACTGTCGGAGGGGTAATACTGAGGGAGCACCGCACTGTCGGAGGGGCAGTACTGAGGGAGCGCTGCACTGTCGGAGGGGCAGTACTGAGGGAGCAGCGCACTGTCGGAGGGGCAGTACTGAGGGAACACTGCACTGTCGGAGGGGCAGTACTGAGGGAGCGCTGCACTGTCGGAGGGGCAGCACTGAGGGAGTGCCGCACTGTCGGAGGGGCAGTACTGAGGGAGTGCCACACTGTTGGAGGGTCAGTACTGAGGGAGCACCGCACTGTTGGAGGCTCAGTACTGAGGGAGTGCCACACTGTCGGAGGGGCAGTACTGAGGGAGAGCCGCACTGTTGGAGGGGCAGTACTGGGGGAGCGCCGCACTGTCGGAGGGGCAGTACTGAGGGAGCGCCGCACTGTCGGAGGGGCAGTACTGAGGGGGGGCAGTACTGAGGGAGTGCCGCACTGTCGGAGGGGCAGTACTGAGGGAGCGCAGTACTGAGGGAGCGCCGCACTGTCGGAGGGGCAGTACTGAGGGAGTGCCGCACTGTCAGATGGGCAGTACTGAGGGAGTGCCGCACTGTTGGAGGGGCAGTACTGAGGGAGCGCCGCACTGTTGGAGGGGCAGTACTGAGGGGGGGTAGTATTGAGGGAGCGCCGCACTGTCGGAGGGGCAGTACTGAGGGAGCGCAGTACTGAGGGAGCGCCGCACTGTCGGAGGGGCTGCACTGAGGGAGTGCTGCACTGTCGGAGTTGCAGTCTTTCGGATGAGACGTTAACACAAGGGCCCCGCCTGCCATTTCAGGTGGATGCAAAAGTTCCCGCAGCCACTATTTCGAAGAAGCGCAGGATGTTGTCCAGTTGTCCTGGGGCCAATATTTATCCCTCAATCAACATCGCTAAAACAGAATATTGTTTGTGGGATCTTGTGCGCTAACTGGCCGATGGGCTGAGAGATGGTCACTACAGTTAATATGCTGTGATCGCGCTTCTCGTGACTCCAGTTGCATGTTCATTTCTTTTAATTGCCATCCTGCTTAAATTAACGTCGCTCAGTCATGCTAAGTCTGAGGTTTGCTTTGATTTCTGTTACATATTCCATTAGTTTTCCAAAAAGGAGAAGGATTGAACTGTGTGTCTCCTTCATATTGCAAGATGCATGGAAACCATTTTAGAGCCTGCATTTTCAGTGACTTGACAGCTGTGTACGTATTTGTAATAAGGTTGATTGGATAGGAAGAGCGGTGTTTGATCCAGATATTCCTCTGGAGAAATTGTATCTTTCTTCCAGGTGTTGAGCCCCACATACAAACAGCGGAACGAAGACTTTCACAAACTGTTCAAGAAGCTGCCCGATTCAGAGCGACTGATTGAGGGTGAGGCCGATTGTGGGTGTGAGGCGGGTGTTGGGCGGGGCCGGCGGTGGGCGAGGCAGAGTGTAGGTTCGAGTGACAGTAGGGTATTGATGAGAGTCACGTTTTGTTTGAGGGGGAAACAGTGAGCCTCAATGTTGACATCAGAAATACTTGTTCTGACTGTAGATTTTGACCCAGGGGTACAGGCTGGGGCTGACTGTAGATACTGACACAGGGGTACAGGCTGGGGCTGACTGTAGATACTGACACAGGGGTACAGGCTGGGGCTGACTGTAGATACTGACCCAGGGGTACAGGCTGGAGCTGACTGTAGATACTGACCCAGGGGTACAGGCTGGGGCTGACTGTAGATACTGACCCAGGGGTACAGGCTGGAGCTGACTGTAGATACTGACCCAGGGGTACAGGCTGGAGCTGACTGTAGATACTGACCCAGGGGTACAGGCTGGGGCTGACTGTAGATACTGACCCAGGGGTACAGACTGGGGCTGACTGTAGATACTGACCCAGGGGTACAGGCTGGGGCTGACTGTAGATACTGACCCAGGGGTACAGACTGGGGCTGACTGTAGATACTGACCCAGGGGTACAGACTGGGGCTGACTGTAGATACTGACCCAGGGGTACAGACTCGGGCTGACTGTAGATACTGACCCAGGGGTACAGACTGGGGCTGACTGTAGATACTGACCCAGGGGTACAGACTGGGGCTGACTGTAGATACTGACCCAGGGGTACAGACTGGGGCTGACTGTAGATACTGACCCAGGTGTACAGACTCGGGCTAGGTGATGTTTGCAGTGTGATATAACATGTATTAATTGTCTTTCATGAATGGGGAGTGATGTTACAATTGGTTGATATTTTCCTGTGCGCGGTATTTAGTGTACTGATGGATGCGTCCGCATCAAATTCCGTTTTTTGTTGCTCCTTTTGACCTCTGTTGAGCCCAGCGCTGCTCAGGCCTCTCAGCGCTGCTCGGGATCCTTGGTGCTCACTCGTCCGACAGCTGCCTGTGGACGGAAGCTACTTTCACCTCTCCTGTGACTTGTGTCAGGTGTAAATCAAGGATCTGGTGAGAAAAGGAGCCGAATGATTCTGGTGCAACCCAAATTGAACAAAGGTCTTCGTTGCATTTGCTGCTACCTGCCCACAATTTATCAGACACTGAATTCACCCTGGCGTGATGGGATTTTAAATCTTGACTTTAAATGGCTGTTCACTCCTCCTCTATAACCATGTCCCAAATAACAGGACTCCCGTCCTCTATAACCATGTCCCTAGTAACAGGACTTCCGTCCTCTATAACCATGTCCCCAGTAACAGGACTCCCGTCCTCTATAACCATGTCCCCAGTAACAGGACAACCGTCCTCTATAACCATGTCCCTAGTAACAGAACTCCCGTCCTCTATAACCATGTCCCCAGTAACAGGACTCCCGTCCTCTATAACCATGTCCCCAGTAACAGGACTCCCGTCCTCTATAACCATGTCCCCAGTAACAGGACTCCCGTCCCCTATAACCATGTCCCCAGTAACAGGACTCCCGACCTCTATAACCATGTCCCCAGTAACAGAACATAAGAAATAGGAGCAGGAGTAGGCCAGTCGGCCCCTCGAGCCTGCTCCGCCATTCAATAAGATCATGGCTGATCTGATCCTAACCTCAAATCTACTTCCACTCTCCATCCCACCCGAACCCATGTGATCTCCCGGGAGAGGCGAAAAACCAGATAAAAAAAACCAGTGGCCAATTTGGGAGAAAAAATCTGGGAAATTCCTCTCCGACCCATCTAGGTGATCGAAACTCGTCCAGGAGATCACTCTGTCCCTGTATTTCCTGCAGTACTTACCTTCTGTAAAAGGTGATCTCCACCCAAGTCAGGAACAGGCCCAATTTACTCTTGAAGGACTAACACAGAATTAGAACACAAGAAGTAGGAGCAGAACCAGGCTACACGGCCCCTGGCCCGCTCCGCCACCCACAGGGCCATGACCATTCCGAACCTAGACTCATGTCCAATTTCCTGCCCGCTCCCCGTAACCCCTAATTCCCTTTACTTCTAGGAAACTGTCTATTTCTGTTTTAAATTTATTTAATGATGTAGCTTCCACAGCTTTCTGGGGCAGCAAATTCCACAGACCTACTACCCTGTGAGTGAAGATGTTTCTCCTCATCTCAGTTATGAAAGAGCAGCCCCTTATTCTAAGATTATGCCCCCAGTTCTAGTTTCACCCATCATTGGAAACATCCTCACCGCATCCACCCGATCAAGCCCCTTCACAATCTTATATGTCTCAATAAGATCACCTCTCATTCTTCTGAACTCCAATGAGTAGAGTCCCAATCTACTCAACCTCTCCTCATATGTCCACCCCCTCATCCCCGGGATTAACCGAGTGAACCTTCTTTGTCCTGCCTCGAGAGCAAGTATGTCTTTTCTTAAGTATGGACACCAAAACTGTATGCAGTATTCCAGGTGCGGTCTCACCAATACCTTGTATAACTGCAGCAATACCTCCCTGTTTTTATATTCTATCCCCCTAGCAATAAAAGCCAACATTCCATTGGCCTTCTTGATCACCTGCTGCACTTGCATACTAACTTTTTGAGTTTCGTGCACCAGGACCCCCAGATCCCTTTGTACTGCAGTACTTTCCAGTTTCTTGCCATTAAGATAATAACTTGCTCTATGATTTTTCCTGCCAAAGTGCATAACCTCACACTTTCCAGTATTGTATTCCATCTGCCAAATCTCTGCCTACTTACTTAGCCTGTCTATGTCCCCTTGCAGGTTTTTTATGTCCTCCTCACTCACTACTTTCCCTCCCATCTTAGTATCATCTGCAAACTTTGATATGTTACACTCGGTCCCCTCCTCCAAATCGTTAATATAGATTGTAAAGAGTTGGGGACCCAGCACTGACCCCTGCGGAACACCACTAGTTACTGATTGCCAGTCTGAGAATGAACCATTTATCCCAACTCTCTGCCTTCTGTTAGATAGCCAATCCTCTATCCATGCCAGAATATTACCCCCAATCCCGTGATTTTTTATCTTAAGCAATAATCTTTTGTGTGGCACCTTATCAAATGCCTTTTGGAAGTCTAAATACACTACGTCCACTGGTTCCCCTTTATCCACCCTATATGTTACTTCCTCAAAGAACTCCAGCAAATTTGTCAAACATGACTTCCCCTTCATAAAACCATGCTGACTTTGTCTTATTAAATTATGATTATCCAAATGTCCTGTTACTGTCTCCTTAATAATGGACTCCAAAATTTTACCTGCCACAGATGTTAGGCTAACCGGTCTATAGTTTCCAGCCTTCTGTCTACTGCCCTTTTTAAATAAGGGTGTTACATTAGCAGTTTTCCAGTCTGCCGGGACCTTTGCCGAGTCCAGGGAGTTTTGGAAAATTATTACCAATGCATCCACAATCCCTACCGCCACTTCCCTCAAGACCCTAGGATGTAAGCCATCAGGTCCAGGTGATTTATCCGGCTTGAGTCCCATTATTTTACCGAGTACCACTTCCTTAGTGATTTTTATCGTGTTTAGCTCCTCCCCCCCTTTAGCCCCCTGTTTGTCCAGTGTTGGGATATTCTTAGTGTCTTCTACTGTAAAGAGTGATATAAAATATTCATTCAGTGTTTTTGCCATCTCCATATTTCCCACCATTAATTTCCCGGTCTCATCCTCTAAGGGACCAACATTTACTTTAGCCACCCTTTTTCTTTTTATATAACTATAAAAACTCTTACTATCTGTTTTTATATTTTTTGCTAATTTACTTTCATAATCTATCTTCCCTTTCTTAATCTTTTTGTCATTTTTTGCTCTCTTTTAAAGTTTTCCCAATCCTCTATCCTCCCACTAGATTTGGCTACCTTATATGCCCTTGTTTTTAGTCGAATACTATCCTTAATTTCTTTACTTAGCCACGGATGGCTGTCTTTTCTTTTACACCCTTTTCTTCTCAGTGGAATATATTTTTTTTGGAAGTTGTAAAATAACTCCTTAAATGTACACCACTGATCATGTATCGTCTTACCCTTTAATCTATTTTCCCAATCCACTCTACTCAATTCCGCTCTCATACCTTCATCGTCTCCTTTATTCAAGCTTAGCACGCTTGTTTGAGATCCAACCTTCTCACCCTCGAATTGAATATGGAATTCAACCATGTTATGTCCAAGGGGATCCTTTACTAGGACATTTTTAATTAATCCTGTCTCGTTACACAGGACCAGATCTAAGGTTGCTTGCCCCCTGGCCGGTTCAGTTACATACTGCTCAAGAAATCCATCCCTAATACACTCAATTAACTCATCCTCAAGGCAGCCCTGCCCAATTTGATTTGTCCAATTAATATGATAGTTAAAATCCCCCATAATTATAGATGTTCCCTTATTACAAGCCTCAACTATTTCCTGATTGATACTCCGTCCAACAGACTTGCCACTGTTCGGAGGCCTATAGACTACGCCCACTAGTGTTTTTTTCCCCTTATTATTCCTTACCTCCACCCAAACTGTTTCATTATCCTGATCTTTTGACCCAATATCATTTCTCTGTATTACAGTGATTCCTTCCTTTTGGACTCCCCAGCCTTCGGGAACATCCTTCCTGCATCTAGTCTGTCCAGTCCTGTCAGAATTTTATAAGTTTCAATGAGATCCCCTCTCATTCTTCTAAACTCCAGCGAGTATAAGCCCAATCGACCTAATCTCTCCTCATACGTCATTCCTGCCATCCCAGGTATCAGCCTGGTGAATCTTCGCTGAACTCCCTCCATGGCAAGAACATCCTTCCTCAGATAAGGCGACCAAAACTGCACACAATACTCAAGATGTGGTCTCACCAAGGCCCTGTACAACTGCAGCAAGATATCCTTGTTCCTGTACTCGAACCTTCTTGCTATGAAGGCCAACATACCATTTGCCTTCTTAACCGTCTGCTGCACCTGTTACCTGGGGAGAAAGCTAGTTATCACCGGCAAGCTCCAAATAATGCAGATTGTCAACAGGTTAGATGAGTGTACCTTTGTCGTCAGTGTGTGTGAACTAACAGCTCCCTCCATTTCCGGTTATTTATTTGATTAGGCACATGATACTGATGCAGAGTCTCTTGTCGGGTTTCTCGAAGGCATCAAATGGATTCTTCGGGAAGTTGGGAGATTGTGAACCATTTGAGTGATAGCTGGGACTTGACGGAGAAGGAGACCATCAATGGGGAATGACGTTAGACCTAAGCAGCTCAGCTAGCCTGAATCTCCCACCTCTGTCAGGACAAACTGCTCATGACACTGCACTATATCTCAAGGAGGTGGATGGATACTGGCGAGATGATGTACTTCGCTGATGCACTGGTCATCAATCAGTCTTGTGCATCTATGTTGATTTTCCTTCTATGCTGGATTATGAAGTAGTATCGATAAGTATTTCTGGTGTGTTTTTAGCTGCCATTCTGAACTGTTCCCTTGAGCAGTATTTATTTGCAGGGTGGAGCCAATACAATGCATCAATACATGGGTGCCATGGAGTGGAGGGGAACAGGCTTGATTTTCCCCTCCCTTTGTTTCCCACTATGCAGTAAGGCTCTAGGAAAGAATCAGGCCACGGGTGGAGGCCGGACATCTCTACCTAAGGACACAATAAAATAGGGCAGAGCGTAATTACCTTGGTCCCAGGAGAATGCCTGCGTCCATAGCCCCGTCCGTGACCCAGTGACAACAGGGGACAAAATAGGAGAATCCATCAAATCACAAAAAACGTGCAGTGCATATTAATTGTGCTGTGGTGCTCTTCACCCCCCACCACCCCGCAGATTTTACACTGTCTTCAGAATCTACTCTTCCAGCTTATGAACATTTCTGTTTGAATTTATCCAGTGAAATGTCTTCATTAAAATGAACTGTGAAAGGAAACACCTCTTCAACCTTCTTTTCCAATTTTTTACGTTTGATACTTGTGTGATATTTGGGTTGTTTATTGACCAGTGTCTGAGAGAACAGAATTTGGATTTCCTTTTCTCCCTGTGCCAGGTCCTCTGACAAATTTCCCTTTCGCCTCTTTGCCCATCCTCTCTCCACCCTCTTTGTATCTAGCTTCCGACTCTGTGCCCAGCATGGTCTTGGCACTTTCAGCATCATGCCCGTGTCCCGTGATGACAAGTGAAAGTCTGCATTTGAAGTTTTGCATTCTTTGTTTATTCTGAAATATATGGTTGGAGCGGTTGAGTCTCTCATTGATGGTATCGATTGTGTTATTAATTCATGTTTATCTGAGAGGGAACACAAAAACAAGAAGAGCAGAAAAAGGATTAACTTAGAGGAGGGATCCCCTGGAAAGACTGTACCACTCTTTGGAGGAGACAAACATTCCTGCATTTAGGCACACAGCCTTATTTTCAAAGGCTGCATTCCATCAGCAGAGCTTTGTACACTGCCAACATGTGTCGAGAAACTAGTTGGATCTCGAGTGTAAGAAGCTCTCTGTATCTGATTTTCCTGGCAACATTTTGGGTTGGTTTTAGAGACTTGCTTCTGGCATCTACCCACCCATTTAATCTCCTCCCACAGCCCATGGACACTCTCCCCTATCATGGACTCCACCCACCCATTTAATCTCCTCCCACAGCCCATGTACACTCTCCCCTATCATGGACTCTACCCACCCATTTAATCTCCTCCCAGAGTCCATGTACACTCTACACTATCATGGGCTCTATCCACCCATATAATCTCCTCCCACAGCCCATGTACACTCTCCCTATCATGGACTCTATCCACCCATATAATCTCCTCCCACAGCCCATGTACACTCTCCCCTATCATGGACTCCACCCACCCATTTAATCTCCTCCCACAGCCCATGTACACTCTCCCCTATCATGGACTCCACCCACCCATATAATCTCCTCCCACAGCCCATGTACACTCTCCCTATCATGGACTCTATCCACCCATATAATCTCCTCCCACAGCCCATGTACACTCTCCCCTATCATGGACTCTACCCACCCATTTAATCTCCTCCCAGAGTCCATGTACACTCTCCCTATCATGGGCTCTACCCACCCATATAATCTCCTCCCACAGCCCAGGTACACTCTCCCCAATCACAGATTCTACCCACCCACTTAATCTCCTCCCATAGCCCATGTACACTCTCCCTATCATGGACTCTACCCACCCACTTAATCTCCTCCCACAGCCCAGGTACACTCTCCCTATCATGGGCTCTACCCACCCATATAATCTCCTCCCACAGCCCATGTACACTCTCCCCTATCACAGATTCTACCCACCCATATAATCTCCTCCCACAGCCCATGTACACTCTCCCCTATCATGGACTCCACACACCCATTTAATCTCCTCCCACAGCCCAGGTACACTCTCCCCTATCATGGACTCCACCCACCCATTTAATCTCCTCCCATAGCCCATGTACACTCTCCCTATCATGGACTCTACCCACCCATTTAATCTCCTCCCACAGCCCATGTACACTCTCCCTATCATGGACTCTACCCATCCATTTAATCGCCTCCCACAGCCCAGGTACACTCTCCCCTATTACAGACTCTACCCACCCATTTAATCTCCTCCCACAGCCCAGGTACACTCTCCCCTATCATGGACTCTACCCACCCATTTAATCTGCTCCCACACCCCATGGACACTCTCCCCTATCACGGACTCTACCCACACATTTAATATCCTCCCACAGCCCACAGTCTCCCCTATCATGGACTCTACCCACCCATTTAATCTCCTCCCACAGCCCATGTACACGCTCCCCTATCATGGGCTCTACCCACCCATTTATAGAAACACTAGCTGAAGTGCCTGGCGGTGCCGAGGCTTTTTCGAGGGCATGTTGTTGTTGGAAGAGAGAGAGAGAGCGACTGGGGGGAAGAGAGAGAGCGACTGGGGGGAAGAGAGAGAGCGACTGGGGGGAAGAGAGGGAGGGGAGGGGAGGGGGGCAGGGCGGGGGGGGGAGGGAGGGAGGGGAGGAGGAGAGAGGAGGGGGGGAAGAAGGGGCGGGGGAGAGAGGGGAGGAGGGGGGGGAGGAGGAGAAGGGGGAGAGTCCACGAGCCCCCTGATCCCCGTCCCCCCAAACTCCCGAGCCCCCTGATCCCCACCCCCCGAACTCCAGAGGTTGGCCCCCCCGAGACTCGCACCCCCACCCCCGAGGCTCGCCCACCACCCACCCCCACCCCCAAGGCTCGCCCACCACCCACCCCCACCCCCGAGGCTCGCCCACCACCCACCCACCCCCGAGGCTCGCCCCCCCCCCGCCAACCAAGCACCGAACTCCGGAGGCGGGATCTTCCGAGCACCGGCCTCCCGAGCTGGCTTCAACATTGCGGTTGTGCGAGACGGCCGGAGGGCCCGGTTGCCAGGGTAACCGTGACGCTGACCAAGCCCCGCCCCCCGGCCGAGCCAGAGAGAGAGACGCCGCGTCTCAGCTGCTCCTGCTGCGCGCGCGGCCTCCCCCCCCAAGGGTCGCGGCCCCCCCCCCGAGGGTCGCGGCCCCCCCCCGAGGGTCGCGGCCCCCCCCCGAGGGTCGCGCCCCCCCCCGAGGTTCGCGCCCCCTCCCCCGAGGTGAAGACCGCCGATTGCGGCTGTGCGAGACGGCCGGCGGGCCCGGTTGCCAGGGTAATGCTTGATGCTCAGCAAGCCCCGCCCCCCGGCCGAGCCAGAGAGAGACGCCGCGTCTCAGCTCCTGCTGCGCGCGCCCCCTAGCGGCGCTGGGCTGAGGCTCGGCCCTCCATCCTTCGAGTGGGTCCGGGAGCTGCCTTGCTCGGGCGTGGGTGCGGAGGAGACGCCGAGGCTTCTAGGCCTACCTGGAAAAACGGGGAAAGGTAGGAAAATTAATGAGATTAGATAAGTTAATTACTTTCTGAATCATTTTTCTTAAAAACAATATATGTTTTAAAAGCAACGTTTTTTTTTAAGACGCAGAAAGCGGGAAAAAGAAAGGAAAAGTTTGGAATCAAGATGGCGGCGACTCACCTCGGTTCAGAAGGATAAGGCCCGGCCACACACGCACCGATTGGCCCGGCGGCACACGCCAGCAACCCGGCGTACGATTGGTCGAGCTCGAGGTCACTCTGTAGCTAATGAGCGGATAGTGAGATGCTAATGAGCGGAATGTTAAGGTTTTTGGGATACCGCGGGCGCGATTTTAGCCCGGCCCAAAACGTAAATACGCTTAAAACCGTCTCGGAAGCGTAAGCTTTCTTTGGAGGTAACGCGCGCGTAGGTACGCCCTGTAACTTTCGAGCGCATACCCGACAGACGCACTCGCGATGACAGACAGACAGACAGAAGTACCGATTTTATATATATAGATAGATAGAAACATAGAAGATAGGAGCAGGAGTAGGCCATTCGGCCCTTCGAGCCTGCTCCGCCATTCAATGAGATCATGGCTGATCATCCAAATTCAGTACAATGTCCCTGCCTTCTCCCCATATCCCTTGATCCCTTTAGCCTCAAGTAATATATCCAACTCTTTCTTGAATATATTTAATAAACTGGCCTCCACCGCCCTCTGTGGCAGAGAATTCCACAGGTTCACCACTCTCTGGGTGAAGAAGTTCCTCCTCATTTCAGTTCTAAATGGCTTACCCCTTATCCTTAGATTATGATCCCTGATTCTGGACTCCCCGGCCATCCGAAACATCCTTCCTGCATCTAGTCTGTCCAGACCTGACAGAATTTTATGCGTTTCGATGAGATCCCCTCTCAATCTTCTAAACTCCAGTGAGTATAAGCCCAATCAACACAATCTCTCCTCATACGTCATTCCTGCCATCCCAGGTATCAGCCTGGTGAATCTTCGCTGCACTCCCTCCATGGCAAGAACGTCCTTCCTCAGGTAAGGTGACCAAAACTGCACACAATACTCAAGGTGCGGTCTCACCAAGGCCCTGTACAACTGTAGCAAGACATCCTTGTTCCTGTACTCGAACCCTCTTGCTACGAAGGCCAGCATACCATTTGCCTTCTTAACCACCTGCTGCACCTGCATGCTTACCTTCAGCGACTGTTGCACAATAACGCCCATGTCTCTTTGCACTTCCCCTTCTCCCAATCTATTGCCATTGAAATAATAATCTGCCTTCCTGTTTTTGCCACCAAAGTGGATAACCTCACATTTATCCACATTATAGTGCATTTGCCATGTTTCTGCCGAATCACCCAACCTGTCCAAATCGTACTGGAGTTTCACGACATCCTCCTCGCAGCTTACCCTCCCACCCAGCTTTGTGTCGTCTGCAAATTTGGAGATATTACATTCAATTACCTCGTCCAGATCATTAATATATATTGTGAACAGCTGGGGTCCTAGGACCGATCCTTGTGGTACCCCACTAGTCACTGCCTGCCACTCGGAAAACGACCCGTTTATTCCAACTCTTTGCTTTCTGTCCGCCAACCAGTTCTCTATCCAAGTCAATACCTTGCCCCCAATCCCATGTGCCTTAATTTTGCACACTAATCTCTTATGTGGGACCTTATCGAAAGCCTTCTGAAAGTCCAAATACACCACATCCACTGGTTCTCCCTTATCTATTTTACCAGTTACATCCTCAAAAAATTCCAGCAGATTAGTCAAGCATGATTTACCTTTTGTAAATCCATGTTGACTTTGTCCGATCCTGTCACTGCTTTCCAAGTGCTCTGCTATTACATCTTTTATAATAGACTCCAGCATTTTCCCCACTACCGATGTCAGGCTTACCGGTCTATAATTCCCCGCTTTTTCTCTACCACCTTTTTTGAATAGTGGGATAACATTAGCTATCCTCCAATCCATGGGTACCGTTCCAGAGTCTATCGAGTTCTGGAAGATGACCAGCAATGCACCTACTATCTCTAGGGCCACTTCCTTAAGTACCCTGGGATGTAGACCATCAGGCCCTGGGGATTTATCAGCCTTCAGTCCCATCAATTTTCCTAACACCATTTCCCTACAAATACTGATTTCTTTCAGTTCCTCCCTTTCATCAGACCCTATGTTCCCCGACATCTCTGGGAGGTTATTTGTGTCCTCCTTTGTGAAGACAGAACCAAAGTATGTATTTAGTTGGTCTGCCATTTCCTTGTTTCCCATTATAAATTCCCCTGATTCTGACTGTAAGGGACCTACGCTTGACTTCACCAATCTTTTTCTCTTCACATATCTATAAAAGCTTTTACAGTCAGTTTTTATGTTCCCTGCAAGCTTACTCTCATATTCTATTTTCCCTTTCTTAATTAATCCCTTTGTCCTCCTTTGTTGACTACTAAACTGCTCCCAATCCTCAGGATTATTGCTTTTTCCAGCCAATTTATATGTCCTCTCCTTGGATCTTATGCTATCCCTAATTTCCCTTGTTAGCCACGGTTGAGTCACCTTTTTTGTTTTATTTTTATGCCAAACTGGGATGAACAAATTCTGTAGCTCATCCATTCGGTCTTTGAATGGTTGCCATTGCCTATCCACCATCAACCCTTTGAGTGCCATTCCCCAATCAATCCTACCCAACTCGCTCCTCAGACCATCGTAGTTTCCTTTATTTAAATTGAGGACCCTTGTCTCTGAGTCAACTACTTCATTCTCCATCTTAATGCAGAATTCGATCATATTATGATCGCTCCGACCCAAGGGGCCTCGTACAACAAGATTGCTAATTAATCCTTTCTCGTTATCTAATACCCAGTCTAAGATGGCCTGATCTCTGGTTGGTTCCTCGACATATTGGTCCAGGAAACCATCCCGTAAACACTCCAGGAATTCCTCCTCCACAGTATTGTTACTAATTTGGTTGGCCCAATCTATATGTAGATTAAAGTCACCCATGATGACTGCTGTGCCCTTATTGCACGCTTCTTTAATTTCCCTTTTAATGCCATCCCCAACCTCCGCATTACTGTTTGGAGGTCTATATACCACTCCCACTAATGTTTTTTTCCCCTTAGTATTTCACAATTCTACCCATACAGATTCCACGTCATCAGAGCTAATATCCTTCATTACAATTGTATTAATCCCTTCTTTAACCAGTAATGCTACCCCACCTCCCTTTCCTTTTTGCCTATCTTTCCTGAATATTGAATACCCCTGGATGTTGAGTTCCCAGTCTTGGCCATCCTTGAGCCACGTTTCCGTAATCCCAACCAAATCATATCTGTTTACTTCTATTTGCGCAGCCAATTCATCCACCTTATTACAAATGTTCCTCGCATTAAGACACAAAGCCTTCAGGCTTGTTTTTTTAATGCTCTTAGACCTATTAGAATTATTATTTACTGTGGCCACGTTTGATTTAAACCGTTGATTTCTCTGACTGCCACTTTTGTTTTTCTCCTTCCTATCTTTTGCTTTTATCCCTGTTTTCCTTTCCTCTGTCTCCATGCTCAGGTTTCCAACCCCCTGCCATTTTAGTTTAAACCCCCCCGAACAGCACTAGCAAACACTCCCCCTAGGACATCGGTCTCGGCCCTGCCCAGGTGCAAACCGTCCCGTTTGTTCTGGTCCCACCTCTCCCAGAACCGGTTCCAATGTCCAAGGAATTTGAATCCCTCCTCCTTGCACCATTCCTCTAGCCACGTATTCATTTGAAATATCCTCCTATTTCTACTCTGACTAGCACGTGGCACTGGTAGCAATCCTGAGATTACTACCTTTGAGGTCCTATTTTTTAATTTACCTCCTAACTCCCTATATTCTGCTTTTAGGACCTCATCCCGTTTTTTACCGATATCGTTGGTGCCTATGTGCACCACGACAACTGGCTGTTCACCCTCCCCCTCCAAAATGTTCTGCAGCCGCTCCGAGACGTCCTTGACCCTTGCACCAGGGAGGCAACACACCATCCTGGAGTCTCGATTGCGGCCGCAAAAACGCCTATCTATTCCCCTTACAATTGAGTCCCCTATCACTATAGCTCTTCCACTCTTTTTCCTCCCAGCCTGTGCAGCAGAGCCACCCATGGTGCCAGAAAGTTGGCTGCTGCTGCCTTCCCCTGATGAGTCATCCCCCCAACAGTATTCAAAGTGGTATATCTGTTGGAGAGGGGGATGGCCGCAGGGGATTCCTGCACTACCTGCCTGCGCCTCTTACTCTGCCTGCTGGTCACCCATTCCCTTCCTGCCTGTACACCCTTTACCTGCGGTGTGACCAACTCGCTATATGTGATATTCACGACGTCCTCAGCATCGCAAATGCTCCAAAATGAATCCATCCGCAGCTCCAGTGCCGCAATGCGGTCTGTCAGTAGCTGCAGCTGGACACACTTCCTGCACACATGGTCGTCAGGGATGCAGGAAGTGTCCCTGATTTCCCACATAGAGCAGGAGGAGCACACTACGGGGCTGGGCTGTCCTGCCATGACTTACCCTTTAACTAATTAATTAAAATGAAATGAATCCCACCAATTTCACCACAGTTAAATGATATATTTAAGGGCCCTGGTTTACAAACTGTCCCCGCTACACCACAGCAACCTTAAAAACTATAAACCACAGACTTAAAGTTTTAAAACGAGAGAAATACTCCAACCAATCACCTACCTGTTTTGTGGTGACGTCACACCTCGAATACTTTTTACACCTCTCCTTGCCTGAGATTGGAGATTGGTATGCCTACCTGAGCCTCTGGGGCCTTTTGTAGTCGCTCTGCCGCTCTGCTCCGCCTCCACCCGCTGCCGATGCCGCACTGAGGCCTACCTGAGCCTCTGGGGCCTTTTGTAGTCGCTCTGCCGCTCTGCTCCGCCTCCACCCGCTGCCGATGCCGCACTGAGGCCTACCTGAGCCTCTGGGGCCTTTTGTAGTCGCTCTGCCACTCTGCTCCACCTCCACCCGCTGCCGATGCCGCACTGAGACCTACCTGAGCCTCTGGGGCCTCTTGTAGTTGCTCTGCTCCGCCTCCACCCGCTGCCGATGCCGCACTGAGGCCTACCTGAGCCTCTGGGGCCTTTTGTAGTCGCTCTGCCGCTCTGCTCCGCCTCCACCCGCTGCCGATGCCCCTCCCCTATCATGGACTCTACCCACTCATTTAATCTCCTCACACAGCCCATGTACACTCTACCCTATCGTGGACTCTACCCACCCATTTAATCACCTCCCACAGTCCATGTACACTCTCCCCTATCATGGACTCCATCCACCCATTTAAACTCCTCCCACAGCCCATGTATACTCTCCCCTCCCACACCCCATGTACACTCTCCCCTATCACGGACTCTACCCACCCATTTAATCTCCCCCCACAGCCCATGTACACTCTCCCCTATCACAGACTCTACCTGTTAGATCCGTGGTTCAGTGGATAAATAATTACACGGATGCTGTACATAAACAAATAACAGGTCTTTATTGGAGGAGGGTCATCTCTAGACTGGAGTACAGAGGCATGCGCACAGCTTATATACCGGTGTGGTTACTGCCGGTACTACAGTATACAGGAGCTGTAAAAAGTAGTTCTGACTTAAAGCACATACACTACAATTCCTCCCTTTTTAGATTAATAATACCCCCTTAATATTCAAATAACAATTACATTTTTACTTGTACATTCAATAACAAAAGTCCATTTATAGATTCAGTCTTTGGGGCGGCTTCCTGACCCTTTCGGGATAGCGCCTTTCCGGAGGTTCTTGTTCTTGGTGCAGAGGCGATTCTGACCCCCTTTCATGGGGTAGTTCATCGGGTTCCACTGCTACTGGGTCTGAAGTAGATACTACCGGTATGTCGGGTTCATCCCCAGGTACTCGAGACATGGGGTTGACGCATTCCTGTGATGCTAAGATCTGATCGACGTGGCGTCTCACAATGTTCTCCCCGACATCCACTGTGTACATTAATGGCCCCTGCCTTGTACATATCGTTCCGGGTTGCCACTTCTCTGTTCGATAGTCCCGGGCCAAGACTGGTTGCCCTACATTGAAGCTCCTTGTCGGCTTCTCGTTGATGTGCTGGAATTGTTTGTCCTCAACATTTCTTCGCACATTTGGTCTGAGCAAGTTCAGATGAGATCTCAACCTTCGGTTAAAGAACATCATGGCCGGGGTCTGGTTGGTAACTGCATGTGTCGCGTTTCGGTAGGCTAATAAGAAATTGTCCACCTTATGCTGTAGTGGAATTTCATCGTCGCACATGGCCTTTATCGCCTTCTTAAAGGTTTGTACGAACCTCTCAGCCAATCCATTGGTGGCTGGATGATACGGGGCGGATGTGTAATGCCTTACCCCATTCCTTTTCATGAATTTTTGGAATTCATCGGACACAAACTGTGGTCCATTATCAGAGCAGATCTGCTCTGGCAAACCGTTTTTGGCAAATATGGTCCGTAGGACTGCAATCGTTTTCTCTGTAGTGGTTGAAGACATCTTTATCACCTCAGGCCACTTTGAATGAGCATCCACTGCTATTAAGAACATTGAGTCCATGAATGGACCAGCGAAATCAATGTGCACCCGTTGCCATGGAGAGGAGGGCCACTCCCATGGGTGTAGAGGGGCATGTGGTGGTGCATTTTGGACCTTCTGGCATCCTAAGCAGCTTTTAGTTAGGTCTTCGATTTGTTGATCGATTCCCGGCCACCACATATAAGCCCTAGCAAGGCTTTTCATTTTCACTCCCCCCCCCAGATGACCTTCATGTAGCTCCTTTAGCACTCTCTCCCTTAACTTGGGTGGAATCACCACTCTGGATCCACACATCACTGTCCCCTGGCATACTGACAGCTGTTCTCTTCTGGATGAGAATGCTGGCAACAGTGAGTCGCCATGTGCTGGCCATCCCCTCACCGTCAATTCATATACCCGTGACAGCGTCGGATCATTGCGGGTCTCCTTCTCTATATCCGCGTTTGTTACTGGCAATCGTTCAATTATCGACGAATAAAATATCTCGATAGGGTCCACTGCTGGTGCTTCCTCCACCGTAGGCAGTGGCAGATAGCCCATCAGTGTTCCCATGCTGTTTCGTGCCTTTATATTCTATTTCATATTGATTCGCCCCTAGAAACAAGGACCATCTTTGTAACCGCTGTGCAGTCATTACTGGCACGCCCTTCTTAGGATTAAAGATGGAGACAAGTGGTTGGTGGTCAGTCAGCAAGGTGAACTTCTGTCCATGCAGATAGTGGTTGAATTTTTTTACTCCCCATACTAGGCTGAGGGCCTCCCTGTCAATCTGGGCGTAGTTGCGCTCGGCTGAGGTTAGTGACCGAGACGCAAAGGCTACTGGCCTCTCCAAACCGTCCGGGAATTTGTGCGACAGCACTGCTCCAATGCCGTAGGGTGATGCATCACATGCCAAACGAATTGGTAGTGTTGGGTTGAAATGGGCCAACACCTCTTTTGATGTGATCAATTCTTTAGACTTCTGGAAAGCTGGTCTACGTTCGTCATCCCACTTCCATGGTACCCCTGTTTGCAGTAGGGTGTTCAGCGGGTGTAGTACCGTAGACAAATTTGGTAAGAACTTGTGGTAATAGTTTACCAGCCCGAGGAACGACCTCAGTTGTGACACATTTTCCGGTGCTGGAGCCTTGACTACTGCCTCAATCTTGTCAGGGGACTTATGTAACCCCTCTTCATCGATGACGTGGCCGCAAAACGAGATCTGTTTCTGGAAAAACTCGCACTTGTGGCGATTAGCTCGTAGCCCATATTCCTTTAATCTGGCGAGCACCTTCTCCAAGTTAGCGAGGTGATCACCGTTATTTTCGCCCGTGACCAAGATGTCGTCCAAATAACACTGGGTCCCTGGAATCCCTTGCAGGACCTGATCCATCACCCTTTGCCAGATAGCCGGAGCCGAGGTTACTCCAAACACCAGCCGGTTGTATTGATAGAGACCTTTATGGGTGTTGATCGTAAGGTAATGTTTCGAAGCTTCTTCTACCTCCATTTGCAAGTATGCCTGGGCTAGATCAATTTTTGTGAAGCGTTTACCACCAGATAACGAGGTGAAAATATCCTCAATTCGTGGAAGCAGATATTGCACCGTGCGAAGGACTGGGTTCACTGTCACCTTAAAATCCCCACAGATGCGGACCTTCTTTGGTTCCCCAGGCGTATTACTCAACGACCTCTTCATTACAGGAATGATGGGTGTAGCCCACTCGCTCCAGTCCACTTTGGACAGTACTCCTGAACATTCCAACCCTTCCAGCTCTGCTTCGACAGCTGGTCTGATCGCATAAGGCACTGGTCTGGCCTTCAGAAACTTTGGGCTTGCATTATCCTCTATTTTAATTGTTGCTGTTATTCCTTTTAGTGTTCCTAGTCCCTCCTGGAACACTTCTTTTGCGTCAGTTAGCATTTTTGACAGTCGTCCAGGTGTGACGTCGTCATCCTTTTTGGCCTCCACCTTCAGTGCCTGTATGGAATGCCAATCTAAATGTATCTTCCAGATCCATTCACGTCCTAGCAGTGGTGGTCCTCCATTTGGCAATACACATATATCCATTTTAGGTATTTCCTGACCTTTATATGTCACTTTCACCCTTATTTTTCCTTTGGGGTAGACTTTTTGCCCCGTATACGTCTTCAAGACATTCTCTGTAGCTTTCAAGGGTATGTGTGAAAATAGCCGCTTGTAGTCTCTTTGATTTATGACTGTTAGAGCTGACCCTGTGTCCAATTCCATTTCCACTTGGACTCCGTCTATCTTGAGTGTAACCCAGATAGTCTGGTGATCCTCCATTTTGGTTACATTATGTAGTTTCAGACAACCCAGCTCCTTGCTTCCGGAGTCTGTGTCACTTTTCTGTTCGTCTGAACCACTGTCCATCACCTGGTGTACCTTTTTTGTACTTCTCCTGTGGAGATTTCTTACTGTTGGTTTTCTTCCCAGACCTGCAGACTCTTGCTATGTGTCCTGCTTTCCCACACTGTCTGCACACTTGGTCCTTGAACCAACAATCTTTCTGGTCATGTGTTGTTCTGCCGCAGCAATAGCAATTACCTGTTCCATAGGTCATTTCGTTGGTGCCATATTCTTGCGGTCTCCGTTGTATCTCTGCAGCGCCCCTTGCGGCTGCTTCGTGTGATACTGCCATACTGAAAGCTTTGTCCAGCGTAAGGTCCTTTTCTGATAGAAGCCGTTTCTGGGTTCCTTCACTTTGTAGCCCACATACAAACTTGTCCCTTAACGTGTCTGCTAGTCCCGCTCCAAACTGGCAGTATTTCGATGGCTTGCGCAGTTCCGTTAGGTACTCAGCATTGCTTTCGTCTTTGTGTTGGTTCCTTTTATGGAACTTAAATCGTTCTGCTATCAGCAGCGGTGTGGGGTTTAAGTGGTCCTGTAGGATTTCTACTATGCTTTCAAAATTCTTGTTTACCGGCTTCTCTGGGGTTATTAGATTTCGCAGTAACCCATAAGTTTTTGCACCCATGGAATTTAACAGAACCAGTGCTTTATTAGCATCTGGCACTTCATTCGCCCTACAGTACACCTCAATACGTTCCACATATGTCGCCCAATCTTCGACTTCATTGTCGAACGTAGAGATACTGCCACTCTTCGGCATCCTTGGTTGTGCGTTAACTATCACCAATGGCGCCTCCCGCGCTTCCCCTTCTTCTCCGCTGGCACAAAGTGGCGTCTCCCGCGCTTTCCTTCCTTCCCGCGCTCACCCGTCTTCTCCGCTGCGGCTTCGCAAAATGGCGTCTCCCGCGCTCTTCTTCTCCGCGGCTCAATGGCGCCTCCCGCGCTCTCCCTGCTTCTCCGCGGCTCAATGGCGTCTCCCGCGCTCTCCCTGCTTCTCTGCGGCTCAATGGCGTCTCCCCTTGCTTCGCCCCGCGGACCCTGATCAGCCCGTGATCCCTGGCTGTGCTCTGCGCGTTCTTCTCTTGATATTTGTCGACGCCGCTCAGTCTAGAACCCGGCTGTTTGTTACCCTCTCTCTCTCCGGTTTTGCAGTATTTTTCTTCGACGCCGCTCGGTGATCAACCCCCAGCTGCGCCCTGCTCTCTTCACCCTTTTTCTTACCCCGTCGACGCTGCCCAGCTCTCTCTCTCTGCCGTCGGTCGGCTCCAGCCGCCGCTGCTCAGGAAGGGTCTGCTCTGGACCTGTCGTCGGTCTCTTACTGCTCGTTGTGGCTGGGGAACCAAGCCCGGCTCTCCACAGCCTCCCCAGTGAAGTTGGATCTCTGCCTGACTGCTGGGCGGTTGCTCGCGGTCGACGCCCGTGTTCCTGGACTCGACTATTTTTTTTTTTTGTTTGTTTAATGTTGCAGGTAGATTCGCATCAACACTCGTCGCCACTGTTAGATCCGTGGTTCAGTGGATAAATAATTACACGGATGCTGTACATAAACAAATAACAGGTCTTTACTGGAGGAGGGTCATCTCTAGACTGGAGTACAGAGGCATGCACACAGCTTATATACCGGTGTGGTTACTGCCGGTACTACAGTATACAGGAGCTGTAAAAAGTAGTTCTGACTTAAAGCACATACACTACACTACCCACCCATTTAATCTCCTCCCACAGCCCATGCACACTCTCCCCTATCACGGACTCTACCCACCCATTTAATCTCCTCCCACAGCCCATGTACACTCTCCCCTATCACAGACTCTACCCACCCATTTAATCTCCTCCCACAGCCCATGCACACTCTCCCCTATCACGGACTCTACCCACCCATTTAATCTCCTCCCACAGCCCATTTACACTCTCTTCTATCTTTGGCCGTGATTTTGCCAGTGGAGGTGGAGTCGCGGTGGGAGTGCTGATTGGCGGGTTCCGGTCCCACTCCTGGCTGCATCCGTTCTGTAAAAAGGATTTTCCGTTAATAGAACTTGTTAAACCCGCCCTTGGGGGTTCCCGGCCAATTAAAAGGAAGCGTGTCTGATGATGTCGCAGATGACACGAAAATTGGTGGGGTGGTAAATTGCGAGGAGGAAAGCCTCAGGCTACAGGACGATATAAACGGGTTGGTCAGATGGGCGGAAAAGTGGCAAATGGAATTTAACCCTGAAAAGTGCGAGGTGATGCATTTTGGACGGACAAATAAGGCAAGGGAATACACAATGAGTGGTAGGACCCTAGGAAGTACAGAGGGTCAGAGGGACCTTGGTGTACATGTACATAGATCTCTGAAGGCAGCGGAACAGGTAGATAAGGTGGTTAAAAAGGCATATGGGATACTTGCCTTCATTAGCCGAGGCATAGAATATAAGAGCAGGGAGGTTATGATGGAGCTGTACAAAACGCTGGTAAGGCCACAGCTGGAGTACTGTGTGCAGTTCTGGTCGCCTCACTATAGGAAGGATGTGATTGCTTTGGAGAGGGTGCAGAGAAGATTCACCAGGATGTTACCTGGGATGGAGCGCCTCAGCTATGAAGAAAGACTAAACAGGCTGGGGTTGTTTTCCTTGGAGCAAAGAAGGCTGAGGGGGGACCTGATTGAGGTGTACAAAATGATGAGGGGCATAGATAGGGTAGATAAAGAGGAACTTTTCCCCTTAGTAGGGGGGTCAATAACAAGGGGGCATAGATTCAGGGTAAGGGGCAGGAGATTTAGAGGGGATTTGAGGAGGAACTTTTTCACCCAGAGGGTGGTTGGAATCTGGAACTCACTGCCTGAAAGGATGGTAGAGGCAGGAACCCTCACAACATTCAAGAAGCATTTGGATGAGCACTTGAAATGCCATTGCATACAAGGCTATGGACCAAATGCTGGAAAATGGGATTAGACAGGACAGGGATGGATGGGCGGCGCGGACACGATGGGCCGAAGGGCCTCTTTCTGTGCTGTAAAACTCTATGACTCTATGACTCATCATCAGCCGGTTTCCTTAAAGGGGCCACGGCCACTTTGATTTTGACAGTTGTGCTGTCAGTGTTCTGCAGCATTCAGGTGCTGCAAATACAGACAATCACTGCACAGAGGTGCGCGGCTGCACCCAGGCTCTCTCATGACTCCCTCCATATGCTTATGGAGGGAGTCACAGCACGCAGGGAGGTTCTCTTCCCTCCCAATGGGTGGAAGAGACCGGCCCAGGAGACCAACGCAGCCTGGTTGCAGATTGCATAGGAGTACACAAGCAGGGATGTGGTCAGGAGGACCAGGCTGCAGTGGTGCAAACCTTTCAATGATCTCAGTAGATCACGATACGTTAGTACAAAGCCACACTCAACCTCATCCTGCTTTGCCACTCATCACATCCCCATCACTCTGCCTTCCCTACCCTACTCCTGCACATCCTTACTCACACCAACTTACCTTGTACCTCCACCCATGCCTCTCTATCTACATTATCACATCCCCATCTCACTAGCCATCCCTCACACTCACCCTCATCCTAGTCCAATCATACCAACTAACAACACAGAAGGGTAGGCATGTGGGTGTTTTATGCAGTGTTCATGTAAATTTTCGGTTAATGTGTTGTCAAACATTGAAATCTTTATTTTCAGCACTTTGCCTTATTGGACAGATCTGTGCTCGCCTTTGGAAGTGTCTTAGTGAGTTGCAGTGAATGGTGAGACATAATGGTATCCCCCGCAATGGTGATGAGTATGAAAAGAATGGCTTGGTCATTGTAGGAATGCTTTATGGTGATGGTGTGGGGTGGTGTTAATCTGGTGCATCATGTGGCAGCCAGGGTGTACAGCGTCAAGTGAAGTAAATCTGGCCATGGTAAGGCCATTGCTGGCCTCCCGGGCAGCAATGTGGTCGGGTGCTGATGCCCTGTGTCCTGTGCAGCATCAGATGATTGCGGAGAAGGTTGGTATTGTTGTTGGTGATGTTGGTGTGCCTGGTGAAGTTGGTGTTGGGACTGATCGTGGAGGGATTCAGAGGACCAAGGTGAGATTTTTTCAAGGGCACCGATGTTGCTGGAATAGATGGCAGCTGAAGTTGAGATGACAGAAGCGATCTGTCAATGGTGAGAGAGCTTGATCCAAGGAGGTGACAGTGGATAGAGAGTTTACTCCAAACACTTCCAAACTGCATACAGCTCAAATGTGTCCTCCAAGCCCTGACGCCTCAAGCTTCTGACACTGGAAAGTGACCAGCTGTGAAATGGTAGCTTTCAGGCCACTTTTGCAGCCCTCACCTATTCACAGCAAAGGGGAGACACAGAGAACCCGACCTACTTACCTGACGTGATCTCCGAACGACGTGAACCCCGTAAAAAATGTGGTTAAATAGAAATAGGCTGGCAAAATAGTAGTTAACAAGCACTTAACAAGCAGTTAAATATCTTAAATGCCTCCCCTGCCGCTTGGTGTCTGGTCATAGACAGAGACATAGAAGATAGGAGCAGGAGTAGGCCATTCGGCCCTTCGAGCCTGCTCCACCATTCAACGAGATCATGGCTGATCATCCAAACCCTAGCACCCGGTCCCTACACCGACAGCCATCCCACCCAAGCCCTATCCCCGTAACCCCGTAACCCCGCGTATTTAATCCCCCCTAACACTAAGGGCCAATTTTTATCATGGCCAATCAACCTAACCCACACATCTTTGGACTGTGGGAGGAAACCGGAGCACCCGGAGGAAACCCACGCAAACACGGGGAGAATGTGCAAACTCCACAGTCACCCGAGGCCGGATTTGAACCCGGGTCCCTGGCGCTGTGAGGCAACAGTGCTAACCACAATGCCACTGTGCTGCCCTGAAATCACAGACCTGACACTTTGGAAACTTACATGGAGGCGGGTTCCCAACCCGCTGTCAATCATTTCGATTTTGACAGCAGACCCGCCTCCAAACACACCCTCTGAGCGCCGGCAAAACTCAGCCCATGGACTCGACCCACCCGTTTAATCTCCTGAGGGGAAGAACTGCAATTCTCTCTGTCCAAAATGTTAATGAATCAAAGCTCTAGAATATTCAATGCAACCTCACATCCTCCATTCTTAATGCTGACGTGAAAATTCCACAATCCCATCATATTCCACACAACATTTCATTATCCTTCACTTTTCCCCTTGTGCTGGTGTCTCTGCCAGGTTTCCACTGCTCCAGCCTGGTTTGAAGAATACTGAGCTGACAGCACAGATAAATTACCTTGTGAGATAAACAAGACGGTGGGCACCTCTTAACATATTAAGGAGGCAAGAGAGGAAAGTTTGAATCATTTAGATTCAAAATATCCTTTCTTGATGGGATGACAAAAACAATACAGCTCAGCTTTCAAACTTCTGTCAGGAAGGATATTGCCAGTCTACGCAGCTCAGTGCAAAGTTGTGTGTTATGACCATGCCAGGCCACAAGATGGTGATGTGGGATTTAATAATGAGCGAGGTTTTCAGTGTAATCAGCTGAGGAACAAAACAACACCCCTTCTTGGCAACCAAGCGGGTGATTAGGCAAAGCCATGTGACTTCAGGCCTTGCGCCATTTTTCTTATTGATTTATCGAGTTATGTGGAACTAGGTTTTCCACAGCAGGTGTCAGTATTGCCAACTCTCGCGAATCCATCGTGAGAGACGCGGTTTCGGAGTGAAACATAGAAGATAGGAGCAGGAGTAGGCCATTCGGCCCCTCGAGCCTGCTCCGCCATTCAATGCGATCATGGCTGATCATCCAAATTCAGTACCCGGTCCCTGCTTTCTCCCCATATCTCTCGATCCCTTTAGCCTTAAGAATTATATCTAACTCCTTCTTGAATATATTTAATGAATTGGCCTCCACTGCCTTCTGTGGTAGAGAATTCCACAGGTTCACCACTCTCTGGGTAAAGAAATTCTTCCTCATTTCTGTCGTAAATGGCTTACCCCTTCTCCTTAGACTGTGACCCCTGGTTCTGGACTCCCCCTGCTGGCGAGGTGACAGCGTGGCCACCGATCCACCTGCTCCTGCTCCTATTTCTTATGTTCTTGTGTCAGAAAGAAAGCATCACTCGCGATGGAACGCCTAAATCTCGGCACACGCGCTTTGCGCATGCGCGAAGAAGAAATACGCCGATTGATGCTATTAGTGAAATCACAAACAAGTTCTTTTGCATTTGAAACTTTGCTGAAATGCCTGCCAGAGGAAATCTTTATCACGGCATTTACGTCATTGCACATCGCGACCAGAGCAATACACCTTCTGTTGGCTACCATATATGCCTTTAATCTCTGATTCCAACCTACTGACCTATCAGTGGTCATTAACAGCAGTCTTCCAGAAGCCCTTTCAAAGCTGACAAATTTCTGCCTTCTAGTAAACCAGAGACGATTATCAAATAAAATTTGACAGCAAGCCACATAAGTAGATATTAGGGCAGGTGACCAAAAGCTTGGTCAAAGAGGTCAGTTTTAAGGCGCGTCTTAAAGGAGGAGAGGTTTAGGGAGGGAATTCCAGAGCTTAGGGCCCGGGCAGCTGAAGACACGGCCGCCAATGGTGGAGCGATTAAAATGGGGAATGCGCAAGTGGCCAGAATTGGAGGAGCACAGAGATCTCGGTGGGTTTTAGGGCTCCTGCAATGTTCCAGGTTGTGTTCTGGAATGAGTGACGGTCTGGCCTTGCATTGTGTCATCAAAAACTACGAACAGGCTCAGCAATTTGAACAAGGCAGGTTGGTAAATGCCTTCAGAAAAAGTGATCGGTAGCAAACTGATTTAAATAACTTGGTGAAATACACAAAGAGCTGTCAATTTTTTTTATTTGTTCCCGGGATGTGGGCGTCGCTGGCAAGGCCGGCATTTGTTGCCCATCCCTAGTTGCCCTTGAGAAGGTGGTGGTGAGCCGCCTTCTTGAACCGCTGCAGTCCGTGTGGTGAAGGTGCTCCCACAGTGCTGTTAGGGAGGGAGTTCCAGGATTTGGACACAGCGACGATGAAGGAACGGCCAATATACTTCCAAGTCAGGATGTTGTGTGACTTGGAGGGGAACTTGTTCCCATGCACCTGCTGCCCTTGTCCTTCTAGGTGGTAGAGGTCACGGGTTTGGGAGGTGCTGCCGAAGAAGTTCAGGCGAGTTGCTGCAGTGCATCTTGTAGATGGTACACACTGCAGCCACGGTACGCCGGTGGTGGAGGGAATGAATGTTTAAGGTGGTGGATGGGGTGCCAATCAAGCGGGCTGCTTTGTCCTGGATGGTGTCGAGCTTCTTGAGTGTTGTTGGGGCTGCACTCATCCACACAAGTGGAGAGTATTCCATCACACTCCTGACTTGTGCCTTGTAGATGGTGGAAAGGCTTTGGGGAGTCAGGAGGTGAGACACTCACCGCAGAATACCCAGCCTCTGACCTTTTGCTGGTTGCCACTTTATTTATGAGGCTGGTCCAAGTAAGTTCCAGTTAAATTAAACACATTTGAACAAATCCCAAAAGATGTCTGCATTTGAATTCAAAATGTTTGGTCATTCAGAGTAAGGTCCCTCTGCAATGTTCCATTAAATACTCACAGTTCACACAGCATAATCAGCTGACACCTGTAACAGTGGTATCAGCTAGGGCCTGATTTTTGAGAGTGAAGCTGGTTTTAAACCTCTTATGTACTGGACAGAATTAAAGAAGCCTATACTAAAAACGCTTCATTTTTTTTATCATAACCTCGATACTATCTCAACCATTTCCCCAGGAAGCAAGGATCCAAGGCCTATACAGTATTATTCCACTGCTTTAAGTTAAGTGTCAGCCATGGCTCAGTGGGCAGCATTCTCGCCTCTGAGCCAGAAGGTTGTGGGTTCTAAATCCCACTCTAGAAACTTGAGCACAACAATCTAAGCCGACACTCCAGTGCAGTGCTGAGGGAGCGCTGCACTGTCGGAGGTGCTGTTTTTCGGCTGAGACATTAAAACAAGGCTCCGTCTGACCCCTCAGGTGGATGTAAAAGATCCCCATGGCACTGCTTGAAGAAGAGCAGGGGAGTTTTCCCCAGTGTCCTGGCCAATATTTATCTCTCAGCCAACAGCACTGGCCATTTATCTCATTGCTGTCTCTGGAATCTTGCTGTGCACAAGTTGGCTGCCACGAATTCCCGACATTACAACATTGACCACACTTCAAATTGTACTTTATTGGCTGTAAATCGCTTGGGACGTTCTGAGGTGCTATATAAATGTGTGTTCTATCTTTCCGCTTTACTTATTCCCCTATAATGGGAAATGACTACCTCTGTCCGCTGTTGACAGTGAAATGGAGAATAGCTTTAAGAAGAATGTGTCTATGATTTTACTATCAATCTATGGCCAATTTTCCTTCACATTGTCTGTTTAATGATTCAGAAACAACAACGTGTATTTATATAGCACCTTTAACGTAGTAAGACGTCCCAAGGCGCTGCACAGGAGTATTATAAGACAAAAAATTTGACACCGAGCCACATAAGGAGAAATTAGGGCAGGTGACCAAAAGCTTGGTCACAGAGGTCAGTTTTAAGGAGCGTCTTAAAGGAGGAAAGAGAGGTAGAGAGGCGGAGAGGTTTAGGCAGGGAATTCCAGAGCTTAGGGCCTAGGCAACCATCTACAAAGTAGTTAACAACCCGTCTGAAAAAGAAACATTCATCAAAACTGCTGCAGGCAAAGAGAGGACAAATGGGGATAGAAATTACTTCGCTGGATCCAAAGTGGGCGCCACAAAGTTGAATTCTGCAGCTCGACGTTCCTTGCTGGAAGCGCGCCTGACATCATATTGGTTTGGGTGCTCAAAAGGTATCCTTGGTGGTCACCAGCAACAAACACAGGCATCAGTTACCTGTTCTAGTGCTACTAGAGGTGGCTCCCCAGTGGCTACAGTTTGGGAGGTGGAAGGTTGCTGAATCTCCAGTGAGAGTCCTTGAGATGGCCATAGTGGAGCACCTCAAGGAGCTGTGACCGGTGGTGACTGCTGGGACTCGGCTTCAGCTGTCCCAGGTGGCTGTCTGGCACCAACAAGGGCACTGGTTGAAAGGCCTGTGGGGAGCAGGCGTGTTGTCCTCCTGAGAGAGGACAGCAGGTGCCTCTCCCATGGAGCCAATGCTATTCTTAAGCTGTTGAGCCTCAGCACTATCACTGCTCTGCGCAAGAAGAGAGTGCAGGTGTGCTGGGAGGCTCTTGAAGCATCTATCCATGCTCTCCTTCAGGTTTTGCTTTGAGGACATGAATGTCAGGGTAGAATAGAGTGTGAAAGGTGGCAGAGGTGTGAGCAGGTGAAGGAAGTAAGAGTGAGGAGAGTAGCAGATGTAGAGTGTTGCAGTTGGAGCAGAAGGAAGTGGAGTAAAGTGTGCTGCAGTGATTGGAGGAGAATGGTAATTGTCCCTAACCCGCGGCTTCTACCACCTAGAAGGACAAGGGCAGAAGGTGCATGGGAACACCATCACCTCCAAGTTCCCCTCCAGGTCACACACCATCCTGTCTTAGAAATACATCGGTCGTTCCTTCACCATCGCTGGGTCAAAATCCTGGAACTTCCTCCCTAACGGCACTGTGGGAGCACCTTCACCTCAGATAAGGCGACCAAAGCTGCACACAATACTCAAGGTGTGGTCTCACCAAGGCCCTGTACAACTGCAGCATAGTTTGTCTATTATGTAGGATTCAGCAACCGCAAGACAGGTGGCTGTCATGAGTTCCCTAATATATACTAGAGTATATTTGTTTTTTTTTTGGTGAGTTAACATTAACTAATAATCATTAAATCTTTATGTACCTGGTCCATTGCGGGTGAATATCGTGAGCGATGACTTTACTTTAAACTGGGCTGTGCTGAACGTGAGGGCTCACCACGCAGACCAGATGAGGGGATTTGGATGAGGGAAAGTTCCTGAAACGGGATTTTGAAAGAGTGATTCTCTTTCACTGGGGGTTACAAGATCACAAGATAGTTATGGATGAGTTATGGATCCATGCAGAAACTTTAATGTCTCCCGCTCGCAGCATTCCATTGTCACTTAAATAATTTCACCGATTTTGCCTCCACTACCCGATCTGGCTCTTCATCCCATGTGTTGTTCACTCTTATGTGAAGATCTTCGTACTACCAGTCCTAAGTTTCCCAATTACTAGTGTACTCTTGTCTTAATCTCACAATTTCAAGAGTGAAGTTAGGAAACACTTCTACACACAAACGGTGGTAAAAGTTTGGAACTCTCTTCCGCAAACGGCAATTGATGCTAGATCAATTGTTAATTTTAAATCGGAGATTATCTTTCTGTTAACCAAAGGTATAAAGGGATATGGGGCAAAGTGGGTAGATGGTGTTAGGTCGCAGATCAGCCATGATCTCAGTGAATGGCGGAGCAGGCTCGAGGAGCTGAATGAAACATAGAAACATAGAAGATAGGAGCAGGAGTAGGCCATTCGGCCCCTCGAGCCTGCTCCACCATTCAATGAGATCATGGCTGATCAACCAAACTCAGTACCCGGTCCCTGCTTTCTCCCCATATCCCTTGATCCCTTTAGCCTTAAGAAATATATTTAACTCCTTCTTGAATATATTTAATGAATTGGCTTCAACTGCCTTCTGTGGTAGAGAATTCCAGAGGTTCACCACTCTCTGGGTGAAGAAATTCCTCCTCATCTCTGTCCTAAATGGTTTACCCCTTAGACTGTGACCCCTGGTTCTAGACTCCCCCGCCATCGGGAACATCCTTCCTGCATCTAGTCTGTCTAGTCCTGTTAGAATTTTATACGTTTCAATGAGATCCCCTCTCATTCTTCTAAACTCCAGCGAGTATAAGCCCAATCAACCCAATCTCTCCTCATACGTCATTCCTGCCATCCCAGGTATCAGTGGCTGCACTCCCTCCATGGCAAGAACATCCTTCCTCAGATAAGGCGACCAAAACTGCACACAATACTCAAGGTGTGGTCTCACCAAGGCCCTGTACAACTGCAGCAAGACATCCTTGTTCCTGTACTCGAACCCTCTCGCATACCATTTGCCTTCTTAACCGCCTGCTACACCTGCATGCATATCTTCAGTGACTGGCGCACAAGGACACCCAGGTCTCGTTGCACTTCCCCTTCTCCCAATCTATTGCCGTTCAGATAATAATCTGCCTTCCTGTTTTTGCCACCAACGTGGATAACCTCGCATTTATCCACATTATACTGCATCTGCCATGCTTCTGCCCAATCACCCAACCTGTCCAAATCATCCTGTAGTTTCTCGGCATCCTCCTCACAGTACACACGCCCACCCAGCTTTGTCTGCAAACTTGGAGATATTATATCTAGTTCCCTCGTCTAGATCATTACTATATATTGTGAATAGCTGGGGTCCTAGGACCGATCCCTGCGGTACCCCACTAGTCACTGCCTGCCACTCAGAAAAAGACCCGTTTATTCCAACTCTTTGCTTCCTGTATGCCAACCAGTTCTCTATCGAAGTCAGTACCTTGCCCCCAATCCCATGTGCCTTAACTTTACACGATTCTTTTTCCGAGTGGCAGGCAGTGACTAGTGGGGTACCGCAGGGATCGGTCCTAGGACCCCAGCTATTCACAATATATATTAATGATCTGGACAATGGAACTAGATATAATATCTCCAAGTTTGCAGATGACACAAAGCTGGGTGGGCGTGCGTGCTGTGAGGAGGATGCCAAGAAACTCCAGGATGATTTGGACAGGTTGGGTGATTGGGCAGAAGCATGGCAGATGCAATATAACATGGATAAATGCTAGGTTATCCACTTTGGTGTCAAAAACAGGAAGGCAGATTATTATCTGAATGGCAATAGATTGGGAGAAGGGGAAGTGCAACGAGACCTGGGTGTCCTTGTACACCAGTCGCTGAAGGTAAGCATGCAGGTGCAGCAGGCGGTTAAGAAGGCAAATGGTATGTTGGCATTCGTAGCGAGAGGGTTTGAGTACAGGAACAAGGATGTCTTGCTGCAGTTGTACAGGGCCTTGGTGAGACACCACACCTTGAGTATTGTGTGCAGTTTTGGTCGCCTTATCTGAGGAAGGATGTTCTTGCCATGGAAGGAATTCAGCGAAGATTCACCAGGCTGATACCTGGGATGGCAGGAATGACGTATGAGGAGAGATTGGGTCGATTGGGCTTATACTCGCTGGAGTTTAGAAGAATGAGAGGGGATCTCATTGAAACTTCTAAAATTCTGACAGGACTGGACAGACTAGATGCAGGAAGGATGTTCCCGATGGTCGGGGAGTCCAGAACCAGGGGTCACAGTCTAAGGATAAGGGGTAAGCCATTTAGGACAGAAATGAGGAGGAATTTCTTCACCCAGAGAGTGGTGAACCTGTGGAATTCTCTACCACAGATGGCAGTAGAGGTCAATTCATTAAATATATTCAAGAAGGAGTTGGATATATTTCTTAAGGCTAAAGGGATCAAGGGATACAGGGAGAAGGCAGGGACAGGGTACTGAATTTGGATGATCTGCCATGATTTCATTGAATGGCGGAGCAGGCTCGAGGGGCCGAATGGCCTACTTCTGCTCCTATCTTCTATGTTTCTATGTTTCTATGAAGGAGGGTGTGTCTTATGAAGAAAGGTTGAGCAGGTTGTACCTATACTCATTGGAGTTTAGAAGAATGAGACGGAATCTTATTGAAACATATAAGATTCTGAGGGGGCTTGACAGGGTAGATGCAGAGCGGATGTTTCCCCTCATGGAGGAATCTAGAACTAGGGGGCATAATTTCAGAATAAGGGGGCACCCTTTTGTGGTAAACCACTTTTATCGTTCACTATCGTTACACTATGGTTATCACTGTTTATGTCGTTACACTATGGTTATCACTGTTTACACTGTTGTATCACTACACAAGGTCACCTCTTGCCATGCTGTTATACCTGGGCTGACCACAGCTGACTCCGCCCATGGCTCCGCCTGCTTCCCAGGTATAAAGGTGGTCGACTGGCTGGTATTCCTCCTTGTTGGATCCGATCACCCACGAGGGTGGGCTCTGTTATTTAGCCAATAAAAACCTATAGTTACTAACTTAACTCGTCACTTTTCATGAACTGAATTGATAGGTATATCAATTTTATTGGCTAAATTTTGAAATGTCTACAACGGAGCAGCCAAACGACCAGTCAGACGTACAGCCTCAGCCAAACGGCCATCTACAACAGCCCCAGCAGCCTGCCTGGCTACGAGCCCTCCGGCCGCCATACCTGGATCTAAACCCACAGGCTGCGAATTCAGCCCTCGACTTCGAACACTGGCTGAGCTGCTTCGAAGCCTACCTGGGAGAATCCGGCGTGCCTCCGGCATCCAAACTAAGAGTTCTGACCGCTCAGGTGAGCCCTAAAGTATTTGCACTCATCCGGGACATTGCCACATATGAGGACACCCTCAACCTGTGTGGTAAACCACTGTTTGTATTCCACTGTGTACATGCCTGGACATGCCTCAGCTGACTCCTCCCACAAGTCCTAGTATAAAGGTGACTGCTCCCCAGCCCTTTGTATTTCTGGACCGGTCGACCACTCGAGGCAGACCTTCATTCTTTTGTTAATAAAAGCCTTTAGTTACTCTCGTAACTCTCAGTCTTTTATGAGTAATTGATAGCGCATCAATTTTATTAACAAAATTTTTATAATGGAGAAGATCCTCACACCAGCATGCCTGGACTTAGATCATCGGGAGGCGGACTCATCCACCAAGTTTACTCACTGGCTTAAGTGTTTCGAAAAATTCCTGACCGCCTCCGCAGCAATCAAATCGGACGAGGACAAACTGGATGTCCTGACCTCCAAAGTGAACCACCGAGTGTACTCGGTCATCCAAGACGCGACCTCGTACGCGGACGCTATCAAGCTCCTCAAGGGCCAGTACACGCGCCCAGTGAACGAAGTGTATGCCAGGCACCTTCTGGGGAGTCGTAAACAACAACCTGGGGAATCGACCGTGGAATACCTTCAGGCACTGTCTGTGCTTGGCCGGGCCCGTGGTTGTAAGGATGTAAAGGCCGCCGTGTACACAGAGGAACTTATCCGGGACGCTTTTGTAGCGGGCCACAGATCCAATTACACCCGACAGCGACTGTTGGAGCAGAGTGACCTCGACCTCAACAAGGCCTCTGAACTCGCACTATCATTGGATGCAGCCTACCGGGGCATGGATGCCTACTCCTCTGTACCGTGGACGCCGCGGGGAATGACAGCCTGGGACACGGTAGGACCGCCTCATAGCGCCGTGACACCCCAGCCACACCCCAGCAACGGCCCAACTACAGCAGCAGTGTCCCAAGGCCAGACAGCAGTGCCCCAAGGCCAGAAATGCTACTTCTGTGGCCAGGCAAAACACCCCAGAGCGCGCTGCCCGGCGAAAAACGCGATCTGCTCGGGCTGCGGGAAGAAGGGACACTACGCTAACGTCTGCAGGGCCAAAGCCACCCCGAACCCCAGCAGCGCCGCGTGTGGGCCGCGCGGGCCGCCATCTTGGGCCTCCCCGGCCATGTGCGAACCACCGGTACAGCAGCCATTTTGGATGCCTCCAGCCACATGGGGATCATGGACGCCGCCATCTTGGACGACAGCCGGAACGCAGCAGGCCCCCAACACCGCCTCATCTGATACCCGCAGCGACACACCGACCCCTACGCTGGCATCCGTTACACTGGACCAAGCGAGACCGCACCAGCTGGCCAGTTCCACAATGGACATTAAGGTAAATGGCCACGATACAATCTGCCTTTTTGACTCTGGGAGCACGGAGAGCTTCATCCACCCCGACACGGTGCGGCGTTGCTCTCTCCCAGTCCTGCCTGCGCACCAGCGGATTTCTATGGCCTCCGAGTCCCAGTCGGCGGACATCGGCGGCTACTGCGTAGTGACACTCGTAGTAGACGGGACCGTGTACGATCATTTTAAACTTCTGGTCCTGCCCGACCTCTGCGCTGCCGTCCTGCTGGGGTTAGATTTTCAGTGCCACCTTAAAAGTGTTACGATGGCGTACGGTGGACCCCTACCCCCACTCACAGTCCGCAGCCAGCAGCTCCCAAATTGCCCGCCGCGCACCAGGTGCAACCTCTCCACACTCAGAGTCACCCCCCCCCCCACTGTTTGCTCACCTCACCCCCGACTGTAAGCCCATCGCCACAAAGAGCAGGCGATACAGTGCCGGGGACAGGGTTTTCATTAAAACCGAAGTGGAGCGGCTCCTGAAGGAAGGGATTATTGAGGGCAGCACCAGCCCCTGGCAAGCTCAGGTTGTGGTCGTTAAGACCGGCGAGAAGCAGCGCCTGGTCATCGACTACAGCCAGACAATAAATCGCTACACCCTGCTGGACGCCTACCCACTCCCCCGTATAGCTGATATGGTCAACCAGATCGCGCAGTACCGCGTCTTCTCGACCATTGACCTGAAATCAGCGTACCACCAGCTCCCTATCCGCCCTGAGGACCGCCAGTATACTGCCTTTGAGGCCAACGGCCGCCTCTACCACTTCCTTAGGGTTCCCTTTGGCGTCACCAACGGGGTCTCTGTCTTCCAAAGGGAGATGGACCGGATGGTAGATCAAAATGCGTTGCAGGCCACTTTCCCATATCTGGACAATGTGACCATCTGCGGCCGTGACTTGCAGGACCATGACGCAAACCTCGAAAAATTCCTCCGCACCGCCCAACTCCTGAACCTGACATATAACAAGGAGAAGTGCATATTCCGCACAAACCGCCTCGCCATCCTTGGCTGTGTTGTGGAACACGGAGTCATCGGCCCCGACCCCGACCGGATGCATCCCCTTATGGAACTCCCACTGCCCCACTGCCTCAAGGCCCTGAAGAGGTGCCTAGGGTTTTTCTCCTATTATGCCCAGTGGGTCCCCTACTATGCGGACAAGGCCCATCCGCTGATCAAGTCCACCTCTTTTCCCTTGACGGCAGAGGCCTGCTTAGCCTTCCACCGTATCAAGGAAGACATTGCCAAAGCCACCATGCACGCAGTGGACGAATCCATCCCCTTCCAGGTGGAAAGCGACGCGTCCGACTTTGCCCTGGCCGCTACCCTCAATCAGGCGGGGAGACCCGTGGCCTTCTTTTCACGAACCCTCCAAGGCCCGGAGACCAGACACTCCGCTGTTGAGAAGGAGGCCCAGGCGATTGTGGAGGCTGTGCGTCATTGGAGGCACTACCTGGCCGGAAAACGATTTACCCTGCTCACTGACCAACGTTCAGTTGCTTTCATGTTTAACAACAAGCAGAGGGGCAAAATCAAAAATGACAAGATCTTGAGGTGGAGAATCGAACTTTCCACCTACAATTACGAGATCTTGTACCAGCCCGGGAAGCTCAATGAACCCCCGGATGCGCTATCGCGTGGCACCTGCGCCAGCGCGCAGATCGATAGACTGCGGGCCCTCCACAATGACCTCTGCCACCCGGGGGTCACCAGGTTCTTCCACTTCATCAAGGCCTGCAACCTGCCTTACTCTATTGAGGAGGTCAGGACCATGACCAGGAACTGCCAAGTCTGCGCTGAGTGCAAACCGCACTTTTATAGACCAGACAGGGCCCACCTGATAAAAGCCACTCGCCCCTTCGAGCGCCTGAGCGTTGATTTTAAAGGGCCTCTCCCCTCCTCTGACCGCAATGTGTACTTCCTCAATATTATTGATGAGTACTCCCGTTTCCCGTTCGCCATCCCCTGCCCGGACATGACCAGTGCCACGGTCATTAAATGTCTGAACGACCTCTTCACCCTGTTCGGTTTCCCCAGCTATATCCATAGCGACCGGGGCTCATCGTTTATGAGCGACGAACTCCGTCAGTACCTGCTAACTAGGGGTATTGCCACAAGCAGGACCACCAGTTACAACCCCCGGGGGAACGGACAGGTGGAAAGAGAAAATACGACAGATTGGAAGGCCGCCCTGCTAGCCTTAAAGTCCAGGGGCCTTCCAACCTCCCGCTGGCAGGATGTGCTCCCCGATGCGCTCCACTCTATTCGGTCACTGCTCTGCACTGCCACTAACGCCACCCCTCATGAGAAAATGTTTGTCTTCCCAAGGAAGTCCACATCGGGGACATCGCTACCGCCGTGGCTGACGTCCCCAGGGCCGGTCCTACTGAGAAGGCACGTGAGGACCCATAAAACGGACCCCCTGGTCGAGAGGGTCGACCTCCTCCACGCCAACCCCCAGTATGCTTACATTGCATACCCGGACGGGCGGGAGGACACAGTCTCCATAAGAGACCTTGCACCCTCGGGGGCCGCAGTAACCCACTACTCACTACCACCCCCCCCCACGATCTGATATCCAGCCCCAGCAGACGGCAGGCCGGGGCCCCGCGACCCGCTCGACATCTACGAGGACGACACGCCTGTGCCACAGCCCACGCAGGACTCGACGCCGGAAGCTCCACTACCTCTGCCGTCGCCACGCCGATCACAGCGGCAGACAAGACCTCCGGAGAGACTCCAATACACTAACTTTTAATACACTTCACCCCGCCGGACTCAATTTTAAACAAGGGGTGAATGTGGTAAACCACTGTTTGTATTCCACTGTGTACATGCCTGGACATGCCTCGGCTGACTCCTCCCACAAGTCCTAGTATAAAGGTGACTGCTCCCCAGCCCTTTGTATTTCTCGACCGGTCGATCACTCGAGGCAGACCTTCATTCTTTTGTTAATAAAAGCCTTTAGTTACTCTCTTAACTCTCAGTCTTTTATGAGTAATTGATAGCGCATCAACCTGCTAAAAGAACAGTATCGGAGCCCTGTAAACTCAATGTACGCCAGGCATCTCCTAAGATCCCGCTCGCAACAGCCAGGAGAGTTGGTTGATGATTGCTTACGGGCGCTGCAAATACTCGGCAGGGACTGTGACTTTAAAGCCGTAACAGCTGCAGAACATACAGATGGAAACATCCGAGATGCCTTCGTGAAAGGCCTTCGGTCAGACTACTCACGGCAAAGACTGCTGGAATCAAAGGACCTCGACCTGAAAACAGCTGCTATCCTCGCTCGCTCCTTGGAAGTGGCCCATCGGGACCTCGAGGCGTACTCCAGGTACTGTGCTGCGCGACCCTGGGACTCGGGCCCGACCCCGGCCGTAATACCCCTCGCACCGCCGCCTCTGGGACCTACCATAGCGTCAGTGCCCCGGAACCGTTCGGGACCGCCACCCCCGGTACCGGCTGCGACATCGGAGCCCCGCGATCAGGCCGCCGGCTGCTTCTTCTGTGGCCAGGTGAAACATCCGAGGGCGCGCTGCCCTGCAAGAAACGCGACCTGCTCCGACTGCCACAAGAAAGGCCACTTCGCGAAGGCCTGCAGGGGGAAAGCCACAGACGCCAGCAGTGCCTCATGCGAGTTGTGGGGGCGGCCATCTTTCATCAAGGCCACAGATGCCAGTATCCCCTCGTGTGAGTCGTGGGGGTGGCCATCTTTGATCAAGGCCACCGACGCCGGCAGTGTCTCATGTGAGTTGTGGGGGCGGCCATCTTCTCCGCCATTTTATTCAACGTCGTGGGCGCCGCCATTTTGTTCACCACACTCGACCACCACCTTGTCTCCAGACCTGACCACCGCCTCACCCGCAGACTACAGCAGCTCGCTCAGCCATACACTAGCCTCCGTCACACTTGACCAAGCTCGCCCGCATCACCTGTCCAAGTCCATGATGGACATCAAAGTAAACGGCCACGCCACGACCTGCCTGTTCGACAGCGGAAGCACGGAGAGCTTCATCCATCCAGACACGGTGAGCCACTACTCCCTCACTGTCCGGCCAACGCGCAACCGGATCTCGATGGCGTCGAGGTCCCATTCTACAGACATCAGCGGCTACTGTGTTGTGACCCTGTCGGTTAGGGGCACGGAGTATAAAAATTTTAAACTTCTCGTCCTGCCCCAGCTCTGCGCTGCCGTCCTACTGGGGCTGGATTTCCAATCCCACCTTCAAAGTGTCACTTTGGCATACGGTGGACCCCTCCCCCCACTCACAGTCTACAACCAGCAGCTTTTAAACCGCCCACCGCCTACCACCTGCGGCCTATCCACCCTCAAGGTCCCGCCCCCCTCCCTGTTCGCTAACCTCACCCGCGACTGTAAACCCGTCGCTACCAAGAGCAGGCGGTACAGCGCCGGGGACAGAGCTTTTATTAGCTCCGAGGTGCAGTGACTCCTGAAGGAGGGCATCATCGAGAGAAGCAACAGCCCCTGGCGTGCCCAGGTCGTAGTCGTTAAGACCGGCGATAAACACCGCCTGGTCATCGACTACAGCCAAACCATAAACCAGTACACCCAGCTGGACGCATATCCCCTTCCCCGCATATCTGATATGGTCAATCAGACTGCACAGTACCGGGTATTCTCTACCATCGACCTTAAGTCGGCCTATCACCAACTCCCTATCCGCCCTGAGGACCGCCAGTATACTGCCTTCGAGGCGAATGGCCGCCTCTACCACGTCTTTAGGGTTCCCTTCAGCGTCACCAACGGGGTTTCGGTCTTCCAAAGGGAGATGGACCGGATGGTTGACCAGAACGGGCTGCATGCCACGTTCCCTTATCTAGATAACGTCACCATCTGCGGCCGCGACCGGCAGGACCATGATGTTAATCTGGAGAGATTCCTCCATACGGCCCAACGGCTGAACCTCACCTACAATAAGGAGAAATGTGTGTTTAACACCTCGTGCCTTGCCATCCTCGGCTGCGTAGTAGAGAATGGAGTCATCGGCCCCGACCCCGAAAGAATGCGCCCCCTCATGGAGCTTCCCCTCCCCCACTGTCCAAAGGCGCTGAAGAGAACCCTGGGGCTCTTCGCCTACTATGCCCAATGGGTGCCCAATTATGCGGACAAAGCCAGACCCCTCATGAAGTCCACCTCCTTCCCCCTGACGGCAGAAGCATGCGCAGCCTTCTCCCTCATAAAGGGAGACATTGCTAAGGCCACAATGCACGCGGTGGATGAGTCTATCCCTTTCCAAGTGGAGAGCGATGCATCCGACTTCGCCCTAGCTGCAACCCTTAACCAGGCAGGGAGACCTGTGGCCTTCTTCTCAAGGACCCTCCAGGGCCCTGAGATCCGACACTCTTCGGTCGAGAAGGAGGCCCAGGCGATCGTGGAGGCAGTACGACGCTGGAGGCATTACCTGGCAGGCAAACGATTTACCCTCCTCACCGGCCAGCGCTCGGTCGCTTTTATGTTTAACAACAAGCTGAGGGGCAAAATCAAGAACGACAAGATCTTGAGCTGGAGAATCGAGCTCTCCACCTACGATTATGATATCTTGTACCGGCCTGGTAAACTGAACGAACCCCCAGATGCTCTATCACGAAGTACATGCGCCTACGCGCAAATTGATAGACTGCAGACCCTCCACAACGACCTCTGCCACCCCGGGGTCACCAGACTTTACCACTTCATTAAGGCCCGCAACCTGCCCTACTCCATTGAGGAGGTCAGGACCATGACCAGGAACTGCCAAACCTGTGCCGAATGCAAACCGCATTTCTTTAGGCCGGACAGAGCAAGCCTGATCAAGGCCACCCGCCCCTTCGAGCGCTTGAGCATCGATTTTAAGGGGCCCCTCCCGTCCTCTGACCGTAATGTGTACTTCCTCAACATTATTGATGAGTACTCCCATTTCCCCTTTGCCTTCCACTGCCCAGACATGACCAGTACCACGGTCATCAAATGCCTGAACGACCTCTTCGCCTTGTTCAGGTTCCCGAACTATATACATAGCGACCGGGGCTCATCCTTCATGAGCGAGGAACTTCACCAGTTCCTACTAGTGAGAGGTATTGCTGCAAGCAGGACCACCAGCTACAACCCCCGAGGGAACAGCCAGGTGGAAAGAGAGAACGCGACTGTCTGGAAGGCCGTTCTCTTAGCCTTAAAGTCTAAGGGCCTCCCAACCTCTCGCTGGCAGGAAGTCCTCCCGGCAGCGCTGCATTCCATCCGGTCACTGCTTTGCACTGCCATTAACGCCACCCCCCATGAATGAATGTTTGTTTTCCCCAGGAAGTCGACTACGGGAACCTCGCTACCAACATGGCTGACTTCTCCGGGGCCCGTCTTGCTGCGAAAGCACATGAGGGCCCATAAAACGGACCCCCTGGTCGAGAGGGTGGACCTCCTGCACGCCAACCCCCAGTACGCCTATGTGGCATACCCAGACGGGCGGGAGGACACAGTCTCCTTACGAGACCTCGCACCCTCGGGCACCCCTGAGACACCACCGTTACCCCCCCACCACCCCCCCAAATCCAGCCCAGGTAGACGGCATGCCGGAACCCCACGAGCCTTCGCCGACCACGCAGACACCAGCATTAACATCGGATACTGCACCACCGCCGCCGCTGCTGCGCCGATCAGAAAGGCTTACGAGGCCTCCGGACAGACTGACATACCCGAACTGGTAGTACACTTCACCCCGCCGGACTCAAATTTAAACAAGGGGTTTATATCGTTACACTATGGTTATCACTGTTTACACTGTTGTATCACTACACAAGGTCACCTCTTGCCACGCTGTTATACCTGGGCTGACCACAGCTGACTCCGCCCATGGCTCCGCCTGCTTGCCCAGGTATAAAGGTGGTCGACTGGCTGGTATTCCTCCTTGTTGGATCCGATCACCCACGAGGGTGGGCTCTGTTATTTAGCCAATAAAAACCTATAGTTACTAACTTAACTCGTCGCTTTTCATGAACTGAATTGATAGGTATATCACCTTTTAAATCAGAAATGAGGAGGAATATCTTCTCGCAGAGGGTCGTGAATCTTTGGAATTCTCTTCCCCAGAGAGCTGTGGAGGCTGGGTCATTGAATATATTTAAGGTGGAGATAGACATATTTTTGAATTGTAAGGGAGTCAAGGGTTATGGGGTGTGGGCAGGGAAGTGGAGTTAAGGCCAAGATTAGATCAGCCTTGATCTTATTGAATGGCGGAGCAGGCTCGAGGGGCTGAATGGCCTACCCCTGCTCCTACGTCTTATGTTCTTATGTTCTTTGCTTTGTGAAGGGAACATGAACAATGAAAACATCATCAACCAGCTGATTGGACAGAAGCTGGTGAACTTGGAAAGGTTTGTCTTAACCTGTTGATCATGTATTATTAGTGAAAGTCGCAGTGAGCAATATGAACAGTTTAACAGATACAGTAATATTGGTGCACAGTCGGGTGGAATAGTTCATTGTTATTGGTAGATCTTCCATGGCGTTGCTCACAGGCAGTCTGGGGCCGAGAGCTTGGTTACTGAGCCCCACTCTCAGCTCCTCACTGTTGACCGGCTCCTCCCAGCCCTTGATTTTGGTGCTCACTCCCTGATCTGTAAATGTAGACAACCACTTATCATTGCTAGACCTCCCATGCCATTGCTCATAGGTAGTCAATGAGTGTCAGCATGGATTTGTGAAGGGCCGGTCATGTCTGACTGATCTAATAACCTTTCGGAGGAGGTCAGTAACATGGACAAGGGAGTGTCTCTGGATCTTGTATGTGTGGACTTCCAGAGGGTTAAATTATGAGGACAGGTTGCACAGACTGGGCTTGTATTCCCTCTAGTATAGAATATTAAACGGTGATATAATTGAGGTGTTTAAGATGTTCAAAGAGTTGGTAGGGTAGATCGATAAAAACGATTTCCTCTGGCGGGGAAATCCAGAACAAAGGGGCATGAGATTAAAATTAGAGTTAGCCTGGTCAGGGATGTGATGTCAGGAAGCACTTCTTCTCCCAAAGGCTAGCGGAATTGTGGAACTCTCTCCCCCCATATCTATTGAGGCTGGGGGTCAATTGAAAACTTCAAAAATGAGATTGCTAGATTTTTGTTAGGCAAGAGTTTTAAGGGATGTGGAACCAAGGCGGGGAAATGGAGTTAACATACAGGTCAGCCATGCTTTGGCAGAACAGACTCGAGGGGCTGAAAGGCCTCCTCCTGTTCCTAAGTTGATCAAGAGATATCAAACAAAGACAGGTAAATGGATTTGAGGTGCAGAGCAGCCATGGTCTAATTGAATACTGAAGCAGGCTCGAGGGGCTGAATGGTCGGCTCCTGTTGCTTTAAATGTATGCAATTACTTAACATAATTGGTAGAAGGCAAACAATCCCATCACTGCCCATCGCCCACGCACCCTGTGCTATGGGTCATAACCACATGGAAACCTGTTATTGCTTTCTAGCGAAACAAGTCAGTTTAACTTAAGTAAAGCCCAAAGGTTTTTCCCATATATGGTTTCAAGGTGAGGTCAAACCGTGACATCACCGAGTAAGCCCCACCCTCACACTGCGCATCACACTGAGATGAGACATCACAATAGCTTTGTAAAGTAGATAAATATTAGCCAGGCTGAGATAACAACAGTTTGTAAAGGCAAGGGAACTGCACTGAGTCTGATCTGTCTAGGACTGAATGCGGTCGGCTCGAACATCTGAACAGCTTTGCTCTGTGAAGACAACACGAACAATTGAAACATCATCAACCAGCGGCTTGGACAGAATTCGTGAACTTTGAAAGGTTTGTCTTTCTGGGATCTCAGGAATGGACGTATGAGGAGAGATTGGGTTGATTGGGCTTATATTCGCTGGAGTTTAGAAGAATGAGGGGATCTCATTGAAACTTATAAAATTCCAACAGGACTAGACAGACTAGATGCAGGAAGGATGTTCCCGATGGTTGGGGAGTCCAGAACCAGGGGTCACCACCTAAGGATATAAGGGGTAAGCCATTTAGGACAGAGATGAGAAGGAATTTCTTCACCCAGAGAGTGGTGAACCTGTGGAATTCTCTACCACAGAAGGCAGTTGAGGCCAATTCATTAAATATATTCAAGGAGTTGGATATATGTCTTGAGGCTAAAGGGATCAAGGGATATGGGGAGAAAGCAGGGACAGGGTACTGAATTTGGATGATCAGCCATGATCTCATTGAATGGCGGAGCAGGCTCGAGGGGCCGAATGGCCTACTCCTGCTCCTATCTTCTATGTTTCTATGTTCCTATGTCTTAACCTGTTTATCTTGTATTATTAGTGAAAGTCATAATGAGCAATATGAACAGTTTATCAGATACAGTAATATTGATGCACAGTCAGGTGGAATAGTTCAGTTTGTTATTGGTAGTTCTTCCATAGCGTTGCTCATAGGTAGTCTGAATCCCGGAGCCTGGTTACTGATGGTTACTGAGCCCCACTCCTCACTGACCGTCTCCTCCCAGTCCTGGAGTTTAATGCTCACTCCCTGATCTGTAAATGTAGACAACTATTTACTGACTGTGACTAACTGTGTTTGGAGCTGTACTTCCAGCTTGTATCATTCCCCGTGAAAGTCAGAGTCAGTTACAGCAAAATCCGTGCAGATATAAAGGCTCAAATCCTGGAAACTGAAAGCAGGTCAGTTCATGCTGGTTGTTCTGATCAACTTGTCCTGGACACGGGGATAGTCTGTGGGACAGCTCAGCCCGACCATTTAAAAAGTCAAGAGCGTCCCTCTTGAAACCGCTGATTGGTGTTGAATGAACGGCTCTAAATAAGAGGAGAGGCTGACAGGGAGAGTGAACAACTGAATAATCAGTTTCTCAAAGTGTTCACCAGTACTGAGAGCTCAGGGTTAAGACTCGAAGAATGTACTCCTGGGCAGTAATGCCACTGGAGCTGCCTTGACCGAGCTTGGTACCTGCCCACACAGCTCGACGCTGGCCCAGGTGTTGACTTTTTAAAGGGAATTTGATAAATCCTTTTACAGGTTATATGGTTTACTATACGAGGGGAGCGATAAAATGCCTGTCGTTGTCCTTGTTGCAATCCAGTGATTTTTGTCATTTCTTCTTCTGCCACAGGTACAGGTTGGTGTCAGGACGAGTGAGAGGAAATGGACGGTTTCATCAAACTACCAACAGACTAAAGTTGTCAGTAACAAAACCACAAAGACACCTGGATCACACATCCTGACATCACATCAATGCCAGCAGAGATACCACAAAGGAGGAAACAGCAACACTGAAATACCCCTCAACCCATCCATTTCTTTAGTGTCAACTGTACATCTTTTAATTTCTTTATTTGACGGCCAATAACAGATCCATTTAAACTCGCAGCCAATGATTGGAGATGGTGTTAAACCAACTCTTTCCCTTCTGGCACGTTTCTTTCCCATTTTTAAAAATTTCCCACGCCCCTCTCCCTCCTCCCTAGTTCTCCCCTGGGCTGGACCTTCACGTCCAGCACTCAGGTCCCCGCATCGGCATCAAGCACCAACCCTGCTCCAACTCCAGGCTCAGTTCGGCATTGCTCGGGGTTAACTGCACTGGCACTGGATAGGGCCCAGTCCATACAGTCATCTCCGACCGATGTCGACCGGTGGTCCAAGTGTTGGGACTGAACAGGAAAGTCTCAAGGGTGGACGCTCCGGTTGTTGCCTCGATGGTGTGGAATGGGATGAGCTGGTTAAAGCCAATCCATCCCAGTCAACTACATCGGGTGAAACCCCGGTACCATTTGTACTGAGGCCTCCCAGGATAGAGGAAGAGTCCTCCTCTGGCACCAGCTGGTTCGGAGGTGTCCGTGCCTACTGGTGCCAGAATCAGGCTGGTTCCCCCAAGCGCCACCAGCTACTGTTGGTGTGTCCTTCCCCAGAGGCATCCGTCCCCTCTGGTGACACCAACGCAGCCCCGGGACATTGTCTCCAGTTGGCGCCAGCTCATTTGGGGGCACCACCCTCGGTGGACTCGACCCTACACAGGGTCACCTATGCTGTGGGTGACGTCCACTTTGGTGAGTGCAGCTGCAGATCTCTATTTATAGATCTGTAGCTCCCACCCACCACTGTGGACCCACCTTCAGCCGCTCCCTACGACACTCGAGAGGCACTCCCAGGGAGGGTGCGTGCGCTCCAGAAACCAAACTGGGAGCCTGAGTTGACCACGGCTTCCGTGCGTTGAGGTTTTTCCATGTATTCAAAACAAGGGTGACTTCGAGTCTGAAACTGTGAGTTCTGGAAGACCCATCACTTGTGGGGGTTGAGTCTTTACCTGGGGTCTTGCAAAGGCCTCAGGCATCGACCTTTGTTGGATTCCCCCTCCCAATTTCCAAGGCGGTTTGAGCAGACTTGATAGGCGCGCCCCAGTTATGGCCAAGGTTGACAGCCCCGCCACTCTGCCTCACAACTTAAGGTTCGCTGGTACAGCTGGTGAACTTCAGTCGTGAAAGCCTCAGAAGGAAGGGAACTGCCCAGGAAACTAGTCCTGTTCCACCCACCAGAATCCAAATGGTGGGACATGTGGGTCTGGCGGACCTTCCTGCAGTGTTTGGCGCATATCCCGAATTCCCTGCCATCAAATCCACTGGGGCTGGCTTCACTGACCAGTAGGTGAGTTGAGGGAGCAATCCCTGCCAGAGAGGACCACCTTCAGAGAGTATCTGCTGCAGCAGCAGACTGTGTGGGTGCTCTCAATGTAGGAGCAGGATCTACCATCCAGTGGATCTTGCATCGCCACTTAGTTTGTCCTCACACCTTGGGGATCCTTCAGGTTCTGCAGATGCCCATTGGTGCTGAGGTCTTCTTTGGCGAGCAAGTGGAGGATCTGCTGTAGCAGAACCTTCAGGCATTCCCAAATTGACACACAAGGGTGGGAGGGCACTGCTCACTTTGTAGCTTAGCCCACCCCATCTACAGGCCCCTTCCACTCGCCAACACCAGTCCACTCACCATCACCAATCCATTCACCACCACCATCCACTCACCAACACCAGTCCACTCACCATCACCAATCCATTCACCACCACCATCCACTCACCACCACCAATCCATTCACCCCCACCAGCCTATTCAAGGCCTTATCCGGAGCACAATGTCCTTTGTATCTTGCTAGCCCGTCATTCCAGATTAGGACCTGGAATGCAGGTAGCTCACAAGTAACACTCGAGACCCTGTCCAGCTCCACCTCCCCCAGCAGTGATCATGCCTGGATAGCCCACCTCAGAGTTGTGTGGGTGGGCTATTTCCAGTACTTCCCTGTGGAAGTGGATCACTCTGGATGTTTGGTTTGTCCATCAGAGGAACCATCTACTAGTGGGCATACTGGCAGGTCTTCTACCATCCACACTGAGAGCGAGTGATCGTCATCCAGAAGGCTCAACTGTTGGGGGTATTTCTCCAGTTGAGCCTTTTGGATGACCATCACTCTGCCAGTAATGTATCCACAGGTCTCCTTTGTCGCAGCATCTGAACTAGAGCTGGTGGTCCTGGGAGCACAGTGTTCTCCATACATTGGTGCTACAGCCATCAGCTGAATGCTTTGACATATGGGTGGGAGCCACATTCAGGATGAATGGTCTTCTCGGCCAGTGATTTCACTTGGCATTTCAACAGGCTCGGGGTGTGAACGGTATAATAGGACATCTCCACTTTCAGACTCGGTGCAGGGTAAGTCAGTGTGTCTGCAGACAGACAATATGACAAGGGTCCGGTAAGTGAACAAACAGGGTGGGACCCTCCTTCCTGGGTCCCTCTGTCAAGTTGACGCATTGCTTCCCATTGGTGCTTGAACGACGGGGTGACACTCTTGGTGCCACATTTGGCCCGGGGAGGACAACACAACAGTCGGCACACTCAGCTGCTCTGTAGTCCACCCTAACTAGTGGATGATCCACACTGAGGTAGTCCAGAACATCTTCAGGACTTGGGGGGTTTACCAGGTCGATCGACTTGCTCGCATCACCGGATAATCACCAATCTGCTGGAGGACCTCAGGCTGTCAGGGCGGAGGCCCGGCAGTCTTTCGTGCTTTTGTTTCTGGATTCTGTTGCTCAGGGTTGCCTGATCTCCAGGATGCTCCAGGAAATTGCAGCAGGTGGTGGTTCTGGTTAACCCTTTGGTTACCTCACAAACCGTGCTTCAGGGACATCCGGGTGTTGAATACACACTTTGATTTCAGGAGCCCACGGGAGAAATCCATGTCATTTTTAGAGTATAGAGGACCCTACCTTTTTTAGGGAATTTTTCATTCTGACATCCTCCACACACTGCTGGACACTGTTCAACTGGTACTCAGGGTGAGAAGGGCGGACCGTACCTGCAAGCGAACAGATTCTCCGGCTCCCAGGACAAATAGATCAAAGTGGGTGTTATTCATGGGTGCCAGCGCCAGATCCAAACAGTAAGCTGAACCGTCAGGATCTGGATTTGGATCCTGCCAGCTTCTGATTGATGGCCTGGCAGTTGAGATGGAATGCCCGTCAGATTAGGGTATACCAGCAGTGCGGCACTCATGGGTAATGCTCACTTTATTGTGTCTGTCCTGGTCATTTAAGCCTCTGTTCCCATACAAGTACCTCCACCCTCTTCGTCCTCTGTACTACTTGGTTAGTCGCCAGCTGTGTGTGCAGAATGCCTGAATGAAGATCACAGCTCCCTTGTCAGCTGTTCCCATGTCAGCTGCTCCCTTGTAAGCTCCTCTTCATTCTTCAAGTGACGTGGCATTTGCCACCCACCTGGTTGTCTCTTGGGTCTAGTGGGGAGTGTTGGTATGTCTTTTCCTCGTTCTGGGTTTTCTTTGGGTGTCAACAAACTGGGTTCTGGGGTGTGCTAAAAGTTAACACTGCACGGGAGTCGGGGAGGGAGGGGAAAAACAAGTGGGTTTGTCCTTCAAAGTTAGGATGTCTTAACAAAATGTCTTAACAGGGAAGGTCACGCCTTAAGAGATTTTCCCCAGGCAAATTGTGCCGATGCATCCCAGTAATTAGATCCACGTTCCACCCCCAATTCGGCCTGTCAATGTTTAGGAACGGATGTTCCCAGCAAATTAAATGGTGTCACAGTTAACACTTTAAAGAAAAGATTGGGGACAGTTTTCGTTCAACCTGGAACGACAGAAATGGAAACACTAGACAACCTGCCAACCAGTTTCTCGTCATCGCTGAATATTGGGTTTGTGACTGCTGCTACAGAACTAGACAGGAGATTGTTGAAGACCAGGCTCTCGGGGATTGTGTTCAATTGATGTTAGCAGAGTTGAAGTGAGAAAGTAATTGTCTTAGAATATTTGGGCCATAATGATCTCCTGGACTAGTTTCGATCGCCTAAGGGGGTCGGAGAGGAATTTCCCAGATTTTTTTCCCAAATTGGCCTGGGTTTTTATGTCTGGTTTTTCGCCTCTCCCAGGAGATCACATGGTGGGGGGGTCTATATATTGCGATGGACAAGGCTGGATGGACCAGAGAGTCTTTTCGTGTACAAGTCATCTTTCAATAACTGAAATGTGAGAAGTTTAACATCTGAAAATAAACATGGATTGAAAAATGAACAAACTTACTGTGTGTCTCCTGATTTGTGCACGGATCATTGAAGGGAACAGAAAGGGGAAGAGATGAGTTCTGATTGTCCCTGGGCTCAGTTACTGACTGGGTGAACTCTTTGAGCCACACACTAGGCTGGACCCAGATTGATTCCCCAGTCTGCTCATACAAACATACAAAAAGACATACAAAAGTAGATGAAGACTATCAGGCCCATTAAGCTCACCCCATCCAGTAGACAGTAGGGCCGCACATGCTGCTGTCCCACCTACCAGTTACGCTATCTCTGGAAACAGACAAAGAAACATGGCCAATTCAGGAAAACCCTCTGGCCAATTGTGTTACATCCGTGAATAATTGAGACACGGACAGCAGGAGTGAACAAAATAAGTCTTTACTGGTGGAAGTCAATAGTGAAAACTAAAAACACAGAGGCTCACTAGCGCCTTTTATACAGGGGTGGTCACTGCCGGTACTGCAGTCTGAGACCAGTTATTCTCTTAAAGGTACATACACAAGAAATTGCTCTCCAACTCCCAACACATGACAATCTAAACTAACCACTAACTCTCGCTATAACTGGTAATGTCCTCTCAGGGACTGGCCAAGGCCATACAGCACAGAAGGAGGCCATTCAGCCCATCGTGCCTCTGCCAGCTCTTTGAATGCACTATCCAATTAGCCCCACTCTCCCGCTCTTTCCCCGTAGCCCAGCAAATTTTTCCTTTTCAAGCATTTACCTAATTCCCTTCTGAAAGTTGCAGTGGGTGGAATTATAAGTTGGTGGAATTCTGTCATGTGATCCCCAAAGTTCCAGTAACTAAATTGCCAAATCCCCCAGTCAGTAAAACCTGGATTGGGCTTATTCAGTCACTTAAACACCAGTGGCACTTTCAAAGTCCCAGGCCACGTCAAGGAACTCCTCCAAACACAATTAACCAACAAAGTAGTGAATTGGTACAAAAACAAATACTAGTGGGGAGGGGCTGGGGGTGATGAATTGAGTGGGGGAAACAAGACAACACTTGGCATGTACTGAGAGGCAGAGTCGTGTGTTGGGTTTCCAACTCTGCAGGATGTCCCGGAGTCTCCAGGAATTTAATCTCCTGGATTTTTTTTTATTCGTTCATGGGATGTGGGCTTCGCTGGCAAGGCCAGCATTTATTGCCCATCCCTAATTGCCCTTGCGAAGGTGGTGGTGAGCCGCCTTCTTGAACCGCTGCAGTCCGTGAGGTGAAGGTGCTCCCACAGGGAGCACATATAGGCCAGCAGGGTCTGGAGTCACATATAGGCCAGCAGATTTCCTTCCCTAAAGGACATTAGTGAACAAGGTGGGATTTTAGTGCAATCCAATAGTTTCATGGTCATCATTACTGATGGTAGCTTTTTATTCCAGATTTATTTACGTGACTGAATTTAAATTCCCCAGCTGCCATGTGGTGGGATTTAAACTCATGTCTCTCAGATTGTTTAATCTAAGTCTGTCTCTGGATTGCTAGTCTGGTAACATAACCACTATGCTATCATTCCCAATTGCAGCTTTGAGCAAACCTGGGATAAAAGTCACCAGGGCATTAAAGAAAATGATTTTTTATTTCCATTTTCTTTGACCACTTTCATTCATTTATAAAAATATTGGAGATGGGGGAAAAAGGCGGTTGGATCCAGCAGGTCACGTGATGAAAGCGCCAGGAATACGTCCAATCAGAGATGGCGACTCGTGTTGTGTGACTCACGCCATTTATATACCAAGACAAAATAAAATAATAGTAGGCGTTGATAATTGTGGGTGGCACCAAGACACACACGTGCAGAATGTGAAGCCTGTTGAATAATCACTGACTACTGAGGCACAAGTGGGTCTAAATAACACTTTAACAAACAGAATGGCTGCACATTAATGGCACAGTAATTAACTTGGGTTATAATAGGCTTTATTTTGGAAGTACTTAACTCCCAAACTCTCATTACCACACGGCTTGCCAAGAAACAACTGGATCGTCTTTCAATCACAGGTGTTAGAATTCACAACCAATCAGCACAGTGTTAACCCTTTGCTCCCCGGAAGTTAAAAGAACTTTCATTTTCAATTGACATTGAGAATTACTATTTTGGGAACTGCCTCCCCGGTTTAGCGCCACGATTTTCCCCAGCTAAACTGGGTTTATAACACACTATTCACATGGTTAATGCCCCGAGGCACTTTAGAGAGTAGAATGAGATGCCAATTAGTAATACTAAGAAAGAAGCAATGGACACAAGTAACACTGCACCTTCACTGGACAGCTGCTGACGATAACCTTCAAACCGCCCTCACAACAGATGTCAAGCCAACTCGTTCTTCAAGGTGAGAAATGACCCTGGATGATAATCCTGAGATTTATTCTCCTTTTTGTTTCTTACCCGGCTCCCAACATTAAATTACTTGGTTTTATTACCCCATTGTCTTCTATTTGCAAATGTGAGCTATTGGAGCTTGATAGACAAACATGCTCACACGTGTCGCCTAGAAACACAAACAAATTGATTTTTTGTTAAACAGTGAGGATATTGCACCTTGAGATCCAATCCATGTGCTGCCGTCAAAAATGGGTGAATAGTTTAGGGTCTGGTCATTACAAGGACAATGTTGAAGGATAAAGGACCGACTGAAAGGTTGCTGCTGAATTTAGCAAAGACCAACTTTCCAATGTTGATACCAGGTAAACAATAGCACAAGGCAATTTTGATTTACGCCCTCCAATTTCTCAGTAGTGCATCAAGAACTTGCATTGATAGACCTTTCACAACATCAGGACATCCCAAAGCACTTTACAGCCAATCAAACACTTCCTTAAAGTGTAATCGCTGCTGCAATGTAGGAAACGTAGCAGCCAATTTGCGCACAGCAAGCTCCCACAAATAGCGATGAAATAATGACCAGATAATCTGTTTTTTTTAGTGATGTTGGTTGAGGGATAAATGTTGGCCCAGGGGAACTCCCCTACCCTTCTTCAAAATACTGGCCATGGGATCTTTTAAGTCCACCTGAGAGGACAGATGGAGCCTCGGTTTAACGTCTCATCCGAAAGACGGCACCTCCGACAGTGCCGCACTCCCTCAGTATGGCACTGAAGTGTCAGCTTAGAGTACGTGCTACCACTGGGCCACGCAGGCACCTAAATTAAACAGCTAGATGATTTTAAAAGCACGGGATAATGTAACAAGAAACCTGAATGGGTTTCTTGAAGGAACTAGACAGGTTCTTATCAACAAATGGGATTCAGGGTTATTAGAAACACACCAAGGGATTACAGTGGATAGGTGGGCTCATCAGAACATAAGAACATAAGAAATAGGAGCTGGAGTCGGCCATTCGGCCCCTCGGGCCTGCTCCGCTGTTCAATAAGATCATAACTGATCTGATCTTGGCCTCAACTCCACTTCCCTGCCCGCTCCCCATAACGCTCGACTCCCTTATCGTTCAAAAATCTGTCTATCTCCACCTTAAATATAATCAATGACCCAACCTCCACAGCTCTCTGTGGAAGAGAATTCCAAAGATTCACCACCCTCTGAGAAGAAATTCCTCCTCATTTACGATTTAAAAGGGTGCTCCCTTATTCTGAAATTATGCCCCCTAGCAGGCAGGTAGTGCAGGGGTCCCCTGTGACCATCCCCCTTTCAAACAGATATACTGTTTTGGATATTGGTGAGGGAGATGCTTATCAGAGGAAGGCAGCAGCAGCCAACTTCCTGGCACCGTGGGTGGTTCTGCTGCACAGGACGGGAGGGAAAAGAGCGAGAGAGCTATAGTGATAGGGGATTCTATTGTAAGGGGAATAGATAGGCGTTTCTGCGGCCGCAAACGAGACTCCAGGATGGTATGTTGCCTCCCTGGTGCAAGGGCCAGGGATGTCTCGGAGCGGCTACAGAGCATTTTGGAAGGGAAGGGTGAACATCCAGTTGTCGTTGTGCATATAGGTACCAACGATATAGGTAAAAACCGGGATGAGGTCCTAAAAGCTGAATATAGGGAGTTAGGAGGTAAATTTAAAAAGCGGCCAGGTCTCTCCAGACGTTGCCGATAACCCAGACCCTTGAATCTGGGAATTCGATTCGTGCCTCTTCTCAGCATCATCTGCAGCACTTGAATATATTCCTTGTGTCTCGGTAACCAGAACTGGACACAGTGATCAAGGTGGGTCTGACCGGAACTGGACACAGTGCTCAAGGTGGGACATACCAGAACTGGACACAGTGCTCAAGGTGTGACTGACCAGAACTGGACACAGTGCTCAAGGTGGGACTGACTCAAGGGGGCAAGCACTTTGCTGGGAGTGTACTATAGGCCCCCAAACAGTCAGGGGGAGATAGAGGAACAGATATGTAGGCAAATCTCAGAAAAGTGCAAAAATAATAGGGTAATAATAGTGGGGGATTTCAACTTCCCCAATATAAATTGGGATAGTCAGAGTGTGAAAGGCTTAGAGGGTGCAGAATTCTTAAAGTGCATCCAGGAGAGCTTTTTGAGCCAACATGTAGAAAGTCCTACAAGAGAGGGGGCGGTACTGGACCTAATTCTGGGGAATGTAGCCGGGCAAGTGGTGGAAGTGTCAGTAGGAGAGCATTTTGGCGATAGTGACCATAATTCGGTGAGATTTAAGGTGGTCATGGAAAAAGACAAAGACGGCCCGGAAATAAGGGTTCTAAATTGGGGGAAGGCCGATTTTAATATGATAAGGCAGGATCTGGCCAAAGTGGGCTGGGAGCAGCTACTTATAGGAAAATCCACATCAAAACAGTGGGAGACTTTCAGAAGGGAAATAGAGAGAGTACAACGCCAACATGTTCCTGTAAAGGTCAAGGGTGGGACCAACAAGCAAAGGGAACCTTGGATGACAAGGGATATACAAAAATGCATTAGAAATAAAAGGGGGGCTTTTGGCAGTTACAAAAGACTAAAGACGGAAGGAGCCCTAGAGGAGTATAAAAAGTGCAGGGGCATACTTAAAAAAGAAATTAGGAGGGCGAGGAGGGGCCATGAAATAACACTGGCGAGCAAAATAAAGGAAAATCCTAAGATGTTTTATAAGTATATTAAGGGCAAGAGGATAACCAGGGAAAGGGTAGGGCCCATTAGGGACCAAAGTGGCAATCTGTGTGTAGAGCCAGAGGATGTAGGCGGGGTTTTAAATGAATTTTTTGCATCTGTGTTCACCATGGAGAGAGACGATGCAGACATAGTAAACGGGCAAGGGGACTGTGACATACTTGAACATATTAGCATCGAGAGGGAGGAGGTGCTCGCGGTTTTAGCAGGCCAAAAAGTGGATAAATCCCCAGGCCCGGACGAGATGTATCCCAGGCTGCTGTGGGAGGCAAAGGAGGAGATTGCAGGGGCTCTGACACAAATTTTCAGAACCTCTCTGGCCACAGGGGATGTACCAGAGGACTGGAGAACAGCTAATGTAGTACCATTATACAAGAAGGGTAGCAGGGATAAACCAGGGAATTACAGGCCAGTGAGCCTAACATCTGTGGTAGGGAAATTATTGGAAAAAATTCTGAGGGACAAAATTAGTCTCCACTTGGAGAGGCAAGGATTAATCGGGGATAGTCAGCATGGCTTTGTCAAGGGTAAATCATGTCTGACAAATCTGATTGAATTTTTCGAGGGGGTGACTAGGGGGGTGGATGAGGGAAATGCTGTGGATGTGGTTTACATGGACTTCAGTAAAGCTTTTGACAAAGTCCCGCATAGGAGACTGGTCAAGAAGGTAAGAGCCCATGGGATCCAGGGTGCCTTGGCGCGTTGGATCCTAAACTGGCTGAGTGGCAGGAGGCAGAGGGTGATGGTCGAAGGATGCTTTTGTGACTGGAAGCCTGTGTCCAGTGGGGTACCTCAGGGATCGGTGCTGGGTCCCTTGTTGTTTGTGATCTACATAAATGATTTGGATGAGAATGTAAAAGGTATGATCAGTAAGTTCGCAGATGACACGAAAATTGGTGGGGTGGTAAATTGCGAGGAGGAAAGCCTCAGGCTACAGGACGATATAAACGGGTTGGTCAGATGGGCAGAATAGTGGCAAATGGAATTTAACCCTGAAAAGTGCGAGGTGATGCATTTTGGACGGACAAATAAGGCAAGGGAATACACAATGAGTGGTAGGACCCTAGGAAGTACAGAGGGTCAGAGGGACCTTGGTGTACATGTGCATAGATCTCTGAAGGCAGCGGAACAGGTAGATAAGGTGGTTAAAAAGGCATATGGGATACTTGCCTTCATTAGCCGAGGCATAGAATATAAGAGCAGGGAGGTTATGATGGAGCTATAAAAAACGCTGGTGAGGCCACAGCTGGAGTACTGTGTGCAGTTCTGGTCGCCTCACTATAGGAAGGATGTGATTGCTTTGGAGAGGGTGCAGAGAAGATTCACCAGGATGTTACCTGGGATGGAGCGCCTCAGCTATGAAGAAAGACTAAACAGGCTGGGGTTGTTTTCCTTGGAGCAAAGAAGGCTGAGGGGGGACCTGATTGAGGTGTACAAAATGATGAGGGGCATAGATAGGGTAGATAAAGAGGAACTTTTCCCCTTAGTAGGGGGGTCAATAACAAGGGGGCATAGATTCAGGGTAAGGGGCAGGAGATTTAGAGGGGATTTGAGGAGGAACTTTTTCACCCAGAGGGTGGTTGGAATCTGGAACTCACTGCCTGAAAGGGTGGTAGAGGCAGGAACCCTCACAACATTCAAGAAGCATTTGGATGAGCACTTGAAATGCCATTGCATACAAGGCTATGGACCAAATGCTGGAAAATGGGATTAGACAGGACAGGGATGGATGGGCGGCGCGGACACGATGGGCCGAAGGGCCTCTTTCTGTGCTGTAAAACTCTATGACTATGACTCTATGTCCCGAACTGGACACAGGGCTCAAGGTGGGACTGACCAGAACTGGACACAGTGCTCAAGGTGGGACTGACCAGAACTGGACACAGTGATCAAGGTGGGACTGACCAGAACTGGACACAGTGCTCAAGGTGGGACTGACCAGAACTGGACACAGTGCTCAAGGTGGGTCTGACCAGAACTGGACACAGTGATCAAGGTGGGACTGACCAGAACTGGACACAGTGCTCAAGGTGGGACTGACCAGAACTGGACCCAGTGCTCACGGTGGGTCTGACCAGAACTGGACAAAGTGCTCACGGTGGGTCTGACCGGAACTGGACACAGTGCTCAAGGTGGGACTGACCAGAACTGGACACAGTGCTCAAGGTGGGACTGACCAGAACTGGACACAGCGCTCAAGGTGGGTCTGACCAGAACTGGACACAGTGCTCAAGGTGGGACTGACCAGAACTGGACACAGTGATCAAGGTGGGACTGACCTGAACTGGACACAGTGATCACGGTGGGACTGACCGGAACTGGACACAGTGCTCAAGGTGGGTCTGACCAGAACTGGACACAGTGCTCAAGGTGGGTCTGACCAGAACTGGACACAGTGCTCAAGGTGGGACTTACCAGAACTGGAGACAGTGCTCACGGCGGGACTGACCGGAATTGGACACAGTGCTCAAGGTGGGAATGACCAGAACTGGAGACAGTGCTCAAGGTGGGACTGACCAGAACTGGAGACAGTGCTCAAGGTGGGACTGACCAGAACTGGAGACAGTGCTCAAGGTGGGTCTGACCAGAACTGGACACAGTGATCAAGGTGGGACTGACCAGAACTGGACACAGTGCTCAAGGTGGGACTGACCAGAACTGGACACAGTGCTCAAGGTGGGACTGACCTGAACTGGAGACAGTGCTCAAGGTGGGACTGACCAGAACTGGACACAGTACTCAAGGTGGGTCTGACCAGAACTGGACACAGTGCTCAAGGTGGGTCTGACCAGAACTGGACACAGTGCTCAAGGTGGGACTGACCAGAACTGGGCACAGTGATCAAGGTGGGACTGACCAGACCTGGACACAGTGCTCAAGGTGGGTCTGACCAGAACTGGACACAGTGCTCAAGGTGTGTCTGACCATAACTGGACACAGTGATCAAGGTGGGTCTAACCAGAACTGGACACAGTGATCAAGGTGGGTCTGACCAGAACTGGACACAGTGATCAAGGTGGGTCTGACCAGAACTGGACACAGTGCTCAAGGTGGGTCTGACCAGAACTGGACACAGTGCTCAAGGTGGGTCTGACCAGAACTGGACACAGTGCTCAAGGTGGGTCTGACCAGAACTGGACACAGTGATCAAGGTGGGACTGACCAGAACTGGACACAGTGCTCAAGGTGGGTCTGACCAGAACTGGACACAGTGCTCAAGGTGGGTCTGACCAGAACTGGACACAGTGCTCAAGGTGGGACTGACCAGAACTGGACACAGTGCTCAAGGTGGGTCTGACCAGAACTGGACACAGTGCTCAAAGTGGGTCTGACCAGAACTGGACACACTGCTCAAGGTGGGACTGACCAGAACTGGACACAGTGATCAAGGTGGGACTGACCAGAACTGGACACAGTGCTCAAGGTGGGACTGACCGGAACTGGACACAGTGCTCAAGGTGGGACTGACCAGAACTGGACACAGTGCTCAAGGTGGAACTGACCAGAACTGGACCCAGTGCTCAAGGTGGGACTGACCAGAACTGGACACAGTGCTCAAGGTGGGACTTACCAGAACTGGAGACAGTGCTCACAGCGGGACTGACCGGAACTGGACACAGTGCTCAAGGTGGGACTGACCAGAACTGGAGACAGTGCTCAAGGTGGGACTGACCAGAACAGGAGACAGTGCTCAAGGTGGGACTGACCAGAACTGAACACAGTGCTCAAGGTGGGTCTGACCAGAACTGGACACAGTGATCAAGGTGGGACTGACCAGAACTGGACACAGTGCTCAAGGTGGGACTGACCAGAACTGGACACAGTGCTCAAGGTGGGACTGACCTGAACTGGAGACAGTGCTCAAGGTGGGACTGACCAGAACTGGACACAGCACTCAAGGTGGGTCTGACCAGAACTGGACACAGTGCTCAAGGTGGGTCTGACCAGAACTGGACACAGTGCTCAAGGTGGGACTGACCAGAACTGGGCACAGTGATCAAGGTGGGACTGACCAGACCTGGACACAGTGCTCAAGGTGTGTCTGACCAGAACTGGACACAGTGCTCAAGGTGTGTCTGACCATAACTGGACACAGTGATCAAGGTGGGTCTAACCAGAACTGGACACAGTGATCAAGGTGGGTCTGACCAGAACTGGACACAGTGATCAAGGTGGGTCTGACCAGAACTGGACACAGTGCTCAAGGTGGGTCTGACCAGAACTGGACACAGTGCTCAAGGTGGGTCTGACCAGAACTGGACACAGTGCTCAAGGTGGGATTGACCAGAACTGGATACAGTGCTCAAGGTGGGTCTGACCAGAACTGGACACAGTGCTCAAAGTGGGTCTGACCAGAACTGGACACAGTGCTCAAGGTGGGACTGACCAGAACTGGACACAGTGATCAAGGTGGGACTGACCAGAACTGGACACAGTGCTCAAGGTGGGACTGACCGGAACTGGACACAGTGCTCAAGGTGGGACGGACCAGAACTGGACACAGTGCTCAAGGTGGGACTGACCAGAACTGGACCCAGTGCTCAAGGTGGGACTGACCAGAACTGGACACAGTGCTCAAGGTGGGACTGACCAGAACTGGACACAGTGCTCAAGGTGGGACTGACCAGAACTGGACACAGTGCTCAAGGTGGGTCTGACCAGAACTGGACACAGTGATCAAGGTGGGTCTGACCAGAACTGGACACAGTGCTCAAGGTGGGTCTGACCAGAACTGGACACAGTGCTCAAGGTGGGTCTGACCAGAACTGGACACAGTGCTCAAGGTGGGTCTGACCAGAACTGGACACAGTGCTCAAAGTGGGTCTGACCAGAACTGGACACAGTGATCAAGGTGGGACTGACCAGAACTGGACACAGTGCTCAAGGTGTGTCTGACCAGAACTGGACAGAGTGCTCAAGGTGGGTCTGACCAGAACTGGACACAGTGCTCAAGGTGGGACTGACCAGAACTGGACAGAGTGCTCAAGGTGGGTCTGACCAGAACTGGACACAGTGCTCAAAGTGGGTCTGACCAGAACTGGACACAGTGCTCAAGGTGGGACTGACCAGAACTGGACACAGTGATCAAGGTGGGACTGACCAGAACTGGACACAGTGCTCAAGGTGGGACTGACCGGAACTGGACACAGTGCTCAAGGTGGGACTGACCAGAACTGGACACAGTGCTCAAGGTGGGACTGACCAGAACTGGACCCAGTGCTCAAGGTGGGACTGACCAGAACTGGACACAGTGCTCAATGTGGGACTGACCAGAACTGGACACAGTGCTCAAGGTGGGACTGACCAGAACTGGACACAGTGCTCAAGGTGGGTCTGACCAGAACTGGACACAGTGCTCAAGGTGGGACTGACCGGAACTGGACACAGTGCTCAAGGTGGGACTGACCAGAACTGGACACAGTGCTCAAGGTGGGTCTGACCAGAACTGGACACAGTGATCAAGGTGGGACTGACCGGAACTGGACACAGTGCTCAAGGTGGATCTGACGAGAACTGGACACAGTGATCAAGGTGGGACTGACCAGAACTGGACACAGTGCTCAAGGTGGGACTGACCAGAACTGGACACAGTGATCAAGGTGGGACTGACCGGAACTGGACACAGTGATCAAGGTGGGACTGACCGGAACTGGACACAGTGCTCAAGGTGGGTCTGACCAGAACTGGACATAATGCTCAAGGTGGGACTGAACAGAACTGGACACAGTAATCAAGGTGGGACTGACCGGAACTGGACACAGTGATCAAGGTGGGACTGACCGGAACTGGACACAGTGCTCAAGGTGGATCTGACCAGAACTGGACACAGTGCTCAAGGTGGGTCTGACCAGAACTGGACACAGTGCTCAAGGTGGGACTGACCAGAACTGGACACAGTGCTCACGGCGGGTCTGACCAGAACTGGACACAGTGCTCAAGGTGGGTCTGACCAGAACTGGACACAGTGATCAAGGTGGGATTGACCAGAACTGGACACAGTGCTCAAGGTGGGACTGACGAGAACTGGACACAGTGATCAAGGTGGCACTGACCAGAACTGGACACAGTGCTCAAGGTGGGACTGACCAGAACTGGACACAGTGATCAAGGTGGGACTGACCGGAACTGGACACAGTGCTCAAGGTGGGTCTGACCAGAACTGGACATAATGCTCAAGGTGGGACTGAACAGAACTGGACGCAGTAATCAAGGTGGGACTGACCGGAACTGGACACAGTGATCAAGGTGGGACTGACCGGAACTGGACACAGTGCTCAAGGTGGATCTGACCAGAACTGGACACAGTGCTCAAGGTGGGTCTGACCAGAACTGGACACAGTGCTCAAGGTGGGACTGACCAGAACTGGACACAGTGCTCACGGTGGGTTTACACCTGAACCAGAGGGGAACCAATATCCTTGCGGGGAGGTTTGCTAGCACTGCTGGGGGGGGTTTAAACTAACTCGGCAGGGGGATGGGATACAGAGTGGAGCTATAGTAAGGGGTGAGGTACAGCCAAATACGGAGGAAAAAACAAGTCAGCAGGGAAGGCAGAGCAAAGATGTGAAGGCAAAAGGGAATATGGCAGGGCTGGAATGCATTTATTTTAATGCAAGGAGTCTTGCAAATAAGGTGGATGAACTGAAGTTGTTCATGAACACATGGGAGTACGATATTGTGGCTATCACGGAGACATGGTTGAGGGAGGGTCAGGACTGGCAGCTGAATATTCCGGGGTATAGAATCTTCAGGCGAGACAGAGGGGGGGGTAAAAGGGGAGGGGGTGTTGCAATATTAATTAAGGAGTCTATTACTGCTGTAAGGAGGGATGATATATTAGCGGGTTCCTCTAATGAGGCCATATGGGTAGAACTTAAAAACAAAAAGGGGGCAAGCACCTTGCTGGGAGTGTACTATAGGCCCCCAAACAGCCAGGGGGAGATAGAGGAACAGATATGCAGGCAAATCTCAGAGAAGTGCGAAAATAATAGGGTAATAATAGTGGGGGATTTCAACTTCCCCAATATAAATTGGGATAGTCAGAGTGTGAAAGGCTTGGAGGGTGAAAAATTCTTAAAGTGCATCCAGGAGAGCTTTTTGAGCCAACATGTAGAAGGTCCTACAAGAGAGGGAGCGGTACTGGACCTAATTCTAGGGAATGGAGACGGGCAGGTGGTGGACGTGTCTGTAGGAGAGCATTTTGGCGATAGTGACCACAATTCGGTGAGATTTAAGGTGGTCATGGAAAAAGACAAAGACGGCCCGGAAATAAGGGTTCTAAATTGGGGGAAGGCAGATTTTAATAAGATAAGACAGGATCTGGCCAAAGTGGACTGGGAGCAGCTACTTATAGGAAAATCCACATCAAAACAGTGGGAGGCTTTCAGAAGGGCAATAGAGAGAGTACAACACCAACATGTTCCTGTAAGGGTCAAGGGTGGGACCAACAAGCAAAGGGAACCTTGGATGACAAAGGACATACAAAAATGCATCAGGAAAAAAAGGGGGGCTCTTGGCAGTTACAAAAGACAAAAGACGGTGGAAGCCCTAGAGGAGTATAAGAGGTGCAGGGGCATACTTAAAAAGGAAATTAGGAGGGCGAGGAGGGGCCATGAAATAACACTGGCGAGCAAGATAAAGGAAAATCCTAAGATGTTTTATAAGTATATTAAGGGCAAGAGGATAACCAGGGAAAGGGTAGGGCCCATTAGGGACCAAAGTGGCAAGCTGTGTGTAGAGCCAGAAGAAGTAGGTGGGGTTTTAAATGAATTTTTTGCCTCCGTGTTCACTGTGGAGAAAGATGATGTAGGCATAGAAATCGGGCAAGGGGACTGTGACATACTTGAACATATTAGCATCGAGAGGGAGGAGGTACTAGCGGTTTTAGCAGGCCAAAAAGTGGATAAATCCCCAGGCCCGGACGAGATGTATCCCAGGCTGTTGTGTGAGGCAAGGGAGGAGATTGCGGGGGCTCTGACACAAATTTTCAGAACCTCTCTGGCCACAGGGGATGTACCAGAGGACTGGAGAACAGCTAACGTAGTACCATTATTCAAGAAGGGTAGCAGGGATAAACCAGGGAATTACAGGCCAGTGAGCCTAACATCTGTGGTAGGGAAATTATTGGAAAAAATTCTGAGGGACAGAATTAGTCTCCACTTGGAGAGGCAAGGATTAATCGGGGATAGTCAGCATGGCTTTGTCAAGGGTAAATCATGTCTGACCAATCTGATTGAATTTTTCGAGGGGGTGACTAGCTGTGTAGATGAGGGAAATGCTGTGGATGTGGTTTACATGGACTTCAGTAAAGCTTTTGACAAAGTCCCGCATAGGAGACTGGTCAAGAAGGTAAGAGCCCATGGGATCCAGGGGGCCTTGGCGCGTTGGATCCTAAACTGGCTGAGTGGCAGGAGGCAGAGGGTGATGGTCGAAGGTTGCTTTTGTGACTGGAAGCCTGTGTCCAGTGGGGTACCTCAGGGATCGGTGCTGGGTCCCTTGCTGTTTGTGATCTACATTAACGATTTGGATGAGAATGTAAAGGGTATGATCAGTAAGTTCGCGGATGACACGAAAATTGGTGGGGTGGTAAATTGCGAGGAGGAATGTCTCAGGCTACAGGACGATATTAACGGGTTGGTCAGATGGGCGGAAAAGTGGCAAATGGAATTTAACCCGGAAAAATGCGAGGTGATGCATTTTGGACGGTCAAATAAGGCAAGGGAATACACAATGGGTGGTAGGGCCCTAGGAAGTACAGAGGGTCAGAGGGACCTTGGTGTACATGTACATAGATCCCTGAAGGCAGCGGAGCAGGTAGATAAGGTGGTTAAAAAGGCATATGGGATACTTGCCTTCATTAGCAGAGGCATAGAATATAAGAGTAGGGAGGTTATGATGGAGCTGTACAAAACGCTGGTGAGGCCACAGCTGGAGTACTGTGTGCAGTTCTGGTCGCCTCACTATAGGAAGGATGTGATTGCTCTGGAGAGGGTGCAGAGAAGATTCACCAGGATGTTACCTGGGATGGAGCGCCTTAGCTATGAAGAGAGACTCTACAGGCTGGGGTTGTTTTCCTTGGAGCAAAGGAGGCTGAGGGGGGACCTGATTGAGGTGTACAAAATGATGAGGGGCATAGATAGGGTAGATAAAGAGGAACTTTTCCCCTTAGTAGGGGGGTCAATAACAAGGGGGCACAGATTCAGGGTAAGGGGCAGGAGATTTAGGGGGGATTTGAGGAGGAACTTTTTCACCCAGAGGGTGGTTGGAAGCTGGAACTCACTGCCTGAAAGGGTGGTAGAGGCAGGAACCCTCACAACATTCAAGAAGCATTTGGATGAGCACTTGAAATGCCATTGCATACAAGGCTATGGACCAAATGCTGGAAAATGGGATTAGACTGGACAGGGATGGATGGGCGGCGCAGACACGATGGGCCGAAGGGCCTCTTTCTGTGCTGTAAAACTCTATGACTCTATGACTCTATGACTCTATGACCAGAACTGGAGACAGTGCTCAAGGTGGGACTGACCAGAACTGGACACAGTGCTCAAGTGGGTCTGACCAGAACTGGACACAATGCTCAAGGTGGGTCTAACCAGAACTGGACACAGTGCTCAAGGTGGGACTGACCAGAACTGGACACAGTGCTCAAGGTGGGACTGACCAGAACTGGACACAGTGCTCAAGGTGGGTCTGACCAGAACTGGACACAGTGCTCAAGGTGGGTCTGACCAGAACTGGACACAGTGCTCAAGGTGGGACTTACCAGAACTGGAGACAGTGCTCACGGCGGGACTGACCGGAACTGGACACAGTGCTCAAGGTGGGACTGACCAGAACTGGAGACAGTGCTCAAGGTGGGACGGACCAGAACTGGAGACAGTGCTCAAGGTGGGACTGACCAGAACTGGAGACAGTGCTCAAGGTGGGTCTGACCAGAACTGGACACAGTGATCAAGGTGGGACTGACCAGAACTGGACACAGTGCTCAAGGTGGGACTGACCAGAACTGGACACAGTGCTCAAGGTGGGACTGACCTGAACTGGAGACAGTGCTCAAGGTGGGACTGACCAGAACTGGACACAGTACTCAAGGTGGGTCTGACCAGAACTGGACACAGTGCTCAAGGTGGGTCTGACCAGAACTGGACACATGCTCAAGGTGGGACTGACCAGAACTGGGCACAGTGATCAAGGTGGGACTGACCAGACCTGGACACAGTGCTCAAGGTGGGTCTGACCAGAACTGGACACAGTGCTCAAGGTGTGTCTGACCATAACTGGACACAGTGATCAAGGTGGGTCTAACCAGAACTGGACACAGTGATCAAGGTGGGTCTGACCAGAACTGGACACAGTGATCAAGGTGGGTCTGACCAGAACTGGACACAGTGCTCAAGGTGGGTCTGACCAGAACTGGACACAGTGCTCAAGGTGGGTCTGACCAGAACTGGACACAGTGCTCAAGGTGGGTCTGACCAGAACTGGACACAGTGATCAAGGTGGGACTGACCAGAACTGGACACAGTGCTCAAGGTGGGTCTGACCAGAACTGGACACAGTGCTCGAGGTGGGTCTGACCAGAACTGGACACAGTGCTCAAGGTGGGACTGACCAGAACTGGACACAGTGCTCAAGGTGGGTCTGACCAGAACTGGACACAGTGCTCAAAGTGGGTCTGACCAGAACTGGACACAGTGCTCAAGGTGGGACTGACCAGAACTGGACACAGTGATCAAGGTGGGACTGACCAGAACTGGACACAGTGCTCAAGGTGGGACTGACCGGAACTGGACACAGTGCTCAAGGTGGGACTGACCAGAACTGGACACAGTGCTCAAGGTGGGACTGACCAGAACTGGACCCAGTGCTCAAGGTGGGACTGACCAGAACTGGACACAGTGCTCAAGGTGGGACTTACCAGAACTGGAGACAGTGCTCACGGCGGGACTGACCGGAACTGGACACAGTGCTCAAGGTGGGACTGACCAGAACTGGAGACAGTGCTCAAGGTGGGACTGACCAAAACTGGAGACAGTGCTCAAGGTGGGACTGACCAGAACTGAACACAGTGCTCAAGGTGGGTCTGACCAGAACTGGACACAGTGATCAAGGTGGGACTGACCAGAACTGGACACAGTGCTCAAGGTGGGACTGACCAGAACTGGATACAGTGCTCAAGGTGGGACTGACCTGAACTGGAGACAGTGCTCAAGGTGGGACTGACCAGAACTGGACACAGTACTCAAGGTAGGTCTGACCAGAACTGGACACAGTGCTCAAGGTGGGTCTGACCAGAACTGGACACAGTGCTCAAGGTGGGACTGACCAGAACTGGGCACAGTGATCAAGGTGGGACTGACCAGACCTGGACACAGTGCTCAAGGTGGGTCTGACCAGAACTGGACACAGTGCTCAAGGTGTGTCTGACCATAACTGGACACAGTGATCAAGGTGGGTCTAACCAGAACTGGACACAGTGATCAAGGTGGGTCTGACCAGAACTGGACACAGTGATCAAGGTGGGTCTGACCAGAACTGGACACAGTGCTCAAGCTGGGTCTGACCAGAACTGGACACAGTGCTCAAGGTGGGTCTGACCAGAACTGGACACAGTGCTCAAGGTGGGTCTGACCAGAACTGGACACAGTGATCAAGGTGGGACTGACCAGAACTGGACACAGTGCTCAAGGTGGGTCTGACCAGAACTGGACACAGTGCTCAAGGTGGGTCTGACCAGAACTGGACACAGTGCTCAAGGTGGGACTGACCAGAACTGGACACAGTGCTCAAGGTGGGTCTGAACAGAACTGGACACAGTGCTCAAAGTGGGTCTGACCAGAACTGGACACAGTGCTCAAGGTGGGACTGACCAGAACTGGACACAGTGATCAAGGTGGGACTGACCAGAACTGGACACAGTGCTCAAGGTGGGACTGACCGGAACTGGACACAGTGCTCAAGGTGGGACGGACCAGAAATGGACACAGTGCTCAAGGTGGGACTGACCAGAACTGGACCCAGTGCTCAAGGTGGGACTGACCAGAACTGGACACAGTGCTCAAGGTGGGACTGACCAGAACTGGACACAGTGCTCAAGGTGGGACTGACCAGAACTGGACACAGTGCTCAAGGTGGGTCTGACCAGAACTGGACACAGTGATCAAGGTGGGTCTGACCAGAACTGGACACAGTGCTCAAGGTGGGTCTGACCAGAACTGGACACAGTGCTCAAGGTGGGTCTGACCAGAACTGGACACAGTGCTCAAGGTGGGTCTGACCAGAACTGGACACAGTGCTCAAGGTGGGTCTGACCAGAACTGGACACAGTGATCAAGGTGGGACTGACCAGAACTGGACACAGTGCTCAAGGTGTGTCTGACCAGAACTGGACACAGTGCTCAAGGTGGGTCTGACCAGAAATGGACACAGTGCTCAAGGTGGGACTGACCAGAACTGGACAGAGTGCTCAAGGTGGGTCTGACCAGAACTGGACACAGTGCTCAAAGTGGGTCTGACCAGAACTGGACACAGTGCTCAAGGTGGGACTGACCAGAACTGGACACAGTGCTCAATGTGGGACTGACCAGAACTGGACACAGTGCTCAAGGTGGGACTGACCAGAACTGGACACAGTGCTCAAGGTGGGTCTGACCAGAACTGGACACAGTGTTCAAGGTGGGACTGATCAGAACTGGACACAGTGCTCAAGGTGGGACTGACCAGAACTGGACACAGTGCTCAAGGTGGGTCTGACCAGAACTGGACACAGTGATCAAGGTGGGACTGACCGGAACTGGACACAGTGCTCAAGGTGGATCTGACGAGAACTGGACACAGTGATCAAGGTGGGACTGACCAGAACTGGACACAGTGCTCAAGGTGGGACTGACCGGAACTGGACACAGTGCTCAAGGTGGGTCTGACCAGAACTGGACATAGTGCTCAAGGTGGGACTGAACAGAACTGGACACAGTAATCAAGGTGGGACTGACCGGAACTGGACACAGTGATCAAGGTGGGACTGACCGGAACTGGACACAGTGCTCAAGGTGGATCTGACCAGAACTGGACACAGTGCTCAAGGTGGGTCTGACCAGAACTGGACACAGTGCTCAAGGTGGATCTGACCAGAACTGGACACAGTGCTCACGGTGGGTCTGACCAGAACTGGACACAGTGCTCAAGGTGGGTCTGACCAGAACTGGACACAGTGATCAAGGTGGGATTGACCAGAACTGGACACAGTGCTCAAGGTGGGACTGACCAGAACTGGAGACAGTGCTCAAGGTGGGACTGACCAGAACTGGACACAGTGCTCAAGGTGGGTCTGACCAGAACTGGACACAATGCTCAAGGTGGGTCTAACCAGAACTGGACACAGTGCTCAAGGTGGGACTGACCAGAACTGGACACAGTGCTCAAGGTGGGACTGACCAGAACTGGACACAGTGATCAAGGTGGGTCTGACCAGAACTGGACACAGTGCTCAAGGTGGGACTGACCAGAACTGGACACAGTGCTCACGGTGGGTCTGACCAGAACTGGACACAGTGCTCAAGGTGGGTCTGACCAGAACTGGACACAGTGCTCAAGGTGGGTCTGACCAGAACTGGACACAGTGCTCAAGGTGGGTCTGACCAGAACTGGACACAGTGTTCAAGGTGGGTCTGACCAGAACTGGACACAGTGCTCAAGGTGGGACTGACCAGAACTGGACACAGTGCTCAATGTGGGTCTGACCAGAACTGGACACAGTGCTCAAAGTGGGTCTGACCAGAACTGGACACAGTGCTCAAGTTGGGACTGACCAGAACTGGACACAGTGATCAAGGTGGGACTGACCAGAACTGGACACAGTGCTCAAGGTGGGACTGACCGGAACTGGACACAGTGCTCAAGGTGGGACGGACCAGAACTGGACACAGTGCTCAAGGTGGGACTGACCAGAACTGGACCCAGTGCTCAAGGTGGGACTGACCAGAACTGGACACAGTGCTCAAGGTGGGACTGACCAGAACTGGACACAGTGCTCAAGGTGGGACTGACCAGAACTGGACACAGTGCTCAAGGTGGGTCTGACCAGAACTGGACACAGTGATCAAGGTGGGTCTGACCAGAACTGGACACAGTGCTCAAGGTGGGTCTGACCAGAACTGGACACAGTGCTCAAGGTGGGTCTGACCAGAACTGGACACAGTGCTCAAGGTGGGTCTGACCAGAACTGGACACAGTGCTCAAGGTGGGTCTGACCAGAACTGGACACAGTGATCAAGGTGGGACTGACCAGAACTGGACACAGTGCTCAAGGTGTGTCTGATCGGAACTGGACACAGTGCTCAAGGTGGGTCTGACCAGAACTGGACACAGTGCTCAAGGTGGGACTGACCAGAACTGGACAGAGTGCTCAAGGTGGGTCTGACCAGAACTGGACACAGTGCTCAAAGTGGGTCTGACCAGAACTGGACACAGTGCTCAAGGTGGGACTGACCAGAACTGGACACAGTGATCAAGGTGGGACTGACCAGAACTGGACACAGTGCTCAAGGTGGGACTGACCGGAACTGGACACAGTGCTCAAGGTGGGACTGACCAGAACTGGACACAGTGCTCAAGGTGGGACTGACCAGAACTGGACCCAGTGCTCAAGGTGGGACTGACCAGAACTGGACACAGTGCTCAATGTGGGACTGACCAGAACTGGACACAGTGCTCAAGGTGGGACTGACCAGAACTGGACACAGTGCTCAAGGTGGGTCTGACCAGAACTGGACACAGTGCTCAAGGTGGGACTGACCGGAACTGGACACAGTGCTCAAGGTGGGACTGACCAGAACTGGACACAGTGCTCAAGGTGGGTCTGACCAGAACTGGACACAATGATCAAGGTGGGACTGACCGGAACTGGACACAGTGCTCAAGGTGGATCTGACGAGAACTGGACACAGTGATCAAGGTGGGACTGACCAGAACTGGACACAGTGCTCAAGGTGGGACTGACCATAACTGGACACAGTGATCAAGGTGGGACTGACCGGAACTGGACACAGTGATCAAGGTGGGACTGACCGGAACTGGACACAGTGCTCAAGGTGGGTCAGACCAGAACTGGACATAGTGCTCAAGGTGGGTCTGACCAGAACTGGACACAGTGCTCAAGGTGGGACTGACCAGAACTGGACACAGTGATCAAGGTGGGACTGACCAGAACTGGACACAGTGCTCAAGGTGGGACTGACCGGAACTGGACACAGTGCTCAAGGTGGGACTGACCAGAACTGGACACAGTGCTCAAGGTGGGACTGACCAGAACTGGACCCAGTGCTCAAGGTGGGACTGACCAGAACTGGACACAGTGCTCAATGTGGGACTGACCAGAACTGGACACAGTGCTCAAGGTGGGACTGACCAGAACTGGACACAGTGCTCAAGGTGGGTCTGACCAGAACTGGACACAGTGCTCAAGGTGGGACTGACCGGAACTGGACACAGTGCTCAAGGTGGGACTGACCAGAACTGGACACAGTGCTCAAGGTGGGTCTGACCAGAACTGGACACAGTGATCAAGGTGGGACTGACCGGAACTGGACACAGTGCTCAAGGTGGATCTGACGAGAACTGGACACAATGATCAAGGTGGGACTGACCAGAACTGGACACAGTGCTCAAGGTGGGACTGACCAGAACTGGACACAGTGATCAAGGTGGGACTGACCGGAACTGGACACAGTGATCAAGGTGGGACTGACCGGAACTGGACACAGTGCTCAAGGTGGGTCTGACCAGAACTGGACATAGTGCTCAAGGTGGGACTGAACAGAACTGGACACAGTAATCAAGGTGGGACTGACCGGAACTGGACACAGTGATCAAGGTGGGACAGACCCACCTTGATCACTGTGTCCAGTTCTGGTCAGTCCCACCTTGAGCACTGTGTCCAGTTCTGGTCAGTCCCACCTTGATCACAGTGCTCAAGGTGGGTCTGACCAGAACTGGACACAGTGATCAAGGTGGGACTGACCGGAACTGGACACAGTGATCAAGGTGGGTCTAACCAGAACTGGACACAGTGATCAAGGTGGGACTGACCAGAACTGGACACAGTGCTCAAGGTGGGACTGACCAGAACTGGACACAGTGCTCACGGTGGGTCTGACCAGAACTGGACACAGTGATCAAGGTGGGTCTGACCAGAACTGGACACAGTGCTCAAGGTTGGACTGACCAGAACTGGACACAGTGCTCAAGGTGGGACTGACCAGAACTGGACACAGTGATCAAGGTGGGTCGGACCAGAACTGGACACAGTGCTCAAGGTGGGTCTGACCAGAACTGGACACAGTGATCAAGGTGGGACTGACCGGAACTGGACACAGTGCTCAATGTGGGTCTGACCAGAACTGGACACAGTGCTCAAGGTGGGTCTGACCAGAACTGGACACAGTGCTCAAGGTGGGTCTGACCAGAACTGGACACAGTGCTCAAGGTGGGTCTGACCAGAACTGGACACCGTGATCAAGGTGGGACTGACCAGAACTGGACACAGTGCTCTTGGTGGGTCTGACGAGAACTGGACACAGTGCTCAAGGTGGGTCTGACCAGAACTGGACACAGTGCTCATGGTGGGTCTGACCAGAACTGGACACAGTGCTCAAGGTGGGTCTGACCAGAACTGGACACAGTGCTCAAGGTGGGTCTGACCAGAACTGGACACAGTGCTCAAGGTGGGTCTGACCAGAACTGGACACAGTGCTCAAGGTGGGTCTGACCAGAACTGGACACAGTGCTCAAGGTGGGTCTGACCAGAACTGGACACAGTGCTCAAGGTGGGACTGACCAGAACTGGACCCAGTGCTCAAGGTGGGTCTGACCAGAACTGGACACAGTGCTCAAGGTGGGTCTGACCAGAACTGAACACAGTGCTCAAGGTGGGACTGACCAGAACTGGACACAGTGCTCAAGGTGGGACTGACCAGAACTGGACACAGTGCTCAAGGTGGGTCTGACCAGAACAGGACACAGTGCTCAAGGTGGGACTGGCCAGAACTGGACACAGTGCTCAAGGTGGGTCTGACCAGAACTGGACACAGTGCTCACGGTGGGTCTGACCAGAACTGGACACAGTGCTCAAGGTGGGTCTGACCAGAACTGGACACAGTGCTCAAGGTGGGTCTGACCAGAACTGGACACAGTGATCAAGGTGGGTCTGACCAGAACTGGACACAGTGCTCAAGGTGGGTCTGACCAGAACTGGACACAGTGCTCAAGGTGGGTCTGACCAGAACTGGACACAGTGCTCAAGGTGGGTCTGACCAGAACTGGACACAGTGCTCAAGGTGGTTCTGACCAGAACTGGACACAGTGCTCAAGGTGGGTCTGACCAGAACTGGACACAGTGATCAAGGTGGGACTGACCAGAACTGGACACAGTGCTCAAGGTGGGACTGACCAGAAGTGGACACAGTGATCAAGGTGGGACTGACCAGAACTGGACACAGAGCTCAAGGTGGGACTGACCAGAACTGGACACAGTGATCAAGGTGGGACTGACCAGAACTGGACACAGTGATCAAGGTGGGACTGACCGGAACTGGACACAGTGCTCAAGGTGGATCTGACGAGAACTGGACACAGTGATCAAGGTGGGACTGACCAGAACTGGACACAGTGCTCAAGGTGGGACTGACCGGCACTGGACACAGTGATCAAGGTGGGACTGACCGGAACTGGACACAGTGCTCAAGGTGGGACTGACCGGAACTGGACACAGTGCTCAAGGTGGGTCTGACCAGAACTGGACACAGTGCTCAAGGTGGGACTGGCCAGAACTGGACACAGTGCTCAAGGTGGGACTGACCAGAACTGGACCCAGTGCTCAAGGTGGGACTGACCAGAACTGGACACAGTGCTCAAGGTGGGACTTACCAGAACTGGAGACAGTGCTCACGGCGGGACTGACCGGAACTGGACACAGTGCTCAAGGTGGGACTGACCAGAACTGGAGACAGTGCTCAAGGTGGGACTGACCTGAACTGGAGACAGTGCTCAAGGTGGGACTGACCAGAACTGGACACAGTACTCAAGGTGGGTCTGACCAGAACTGGACACAGTGCTCAAGGTGGGTCTGACCAGAACTGGACACAGTGCTCAAGGTGGGACTGACCAGAACTGGGCACAGTGATCAAGGTGGGACTGACCAGACCTGGACACAGTGCTCAAGGTGGGTCTGACCAGAACTGGACACAGTGCTCAAGGTGTGTCTGACCATAACTGGACACAGTGATCAAGGTGGGTCTAACCAGAACTGGACACAGTGATCAAGGTGGGTCTGACCAGAACTGGACACAGTGATCAAGGTGGGTCTGACCAGAACTGGACACAGTGCTCAAGCTGGGTCTGACCAGAACTGGACACAGTGCTCAAGGTGGGTCTGACCAGAACTGGACACAGTGCTCAAGGTGGGTCTGACCAGAACTGGACACAGTGATCAAGGTGGGACTGACCAGAACTGGACACAGTGCTCAAGGAGGGTCTGACCAGAACTGGACACAGTGCTCAAGGTGGGTCTGACCAGAACTGGACACAGTGCTCAAGGTGGGACTGACCAGAACTGGACACAGTGCTCAAGGTGGGTCTGACCAGAACTGGACACAGTGCTCAAAGTGGGTCTGACCAGAACTGGACACAGTGCTCAAGGTGGGACTGACCAGAACTGGACACAGTGATCAAGGTGGGACTGACCAGAACTGGACACAGTGCTCAAGGTGGGACTGACCGGAACTGGACACAGTGCTCAAGGTGGGACGGACCAGAAATGGACACAGTGCTCAAGGTGGGACTGACCAGAACTGGACCCAGTGCTCAAGGTGGGACTGACCAGAACTGGACACAGTGCTCAAGGTGGGACTGACCAGAACTGGACACAGTGCTCAAGGTGGGACTGACCAGAACTGGACACAGTGCTCAAGGTGGGTCTGACCAGAACTGGACACAGTGATCAAGGTGGGTCTGACCAGAACTGGACACAGTGCTCAAGGTGGGTCTGACCAGAACTGGACACAGTGCTCAAGGTGGGTCTGACCAGAACTGGACACAGTGCTCAAGGTGGGTCTGACCAGAACTGGACACAGTGCTCAAGGTGGGTCTGACCAGAACTGGACACAGTGATCAAGGTGGGACTGACCAGAACTGGACACAGTGCTCAAGGTGTGTCTGACCAGAACTGGACACAGTGCTCAAGGTGGGTCTGACCAGAAATGGACACAGTGCTCAAGGTGGGACTGACCAGAACTGGACAGAGTGCTCAAGGTGGGTCTGACCAGAACTGGACACAGTGCTCAAAGTGAGTCTGACCAGAACTGGACACAGTGCTCAAGGTGGGACTGACCAGAACTGGACACAGTGCTCAATGTGGGACTGACCAGAACTGGACACAGTGCTCAAGGTGGGACTGACCAGAACTGGACACAGTGCTCAAGGTGGGTCTGACCAGAACTGGACACAGTGTTCAAGGTGGGACTGATCGGAACTGGACACAGTGCTCAAGGTGGGACTGACCAGAACTGGACACAGTGCTCAAGGTGGGTCTGACCAGAACTGGACACAGTGATCAAGGTGGGACTGACCGGAACTGGACACAGTGCTCAAGGTGGATCTGACGAGAACTGGACACAGTGATCAAGGTGGGACTGACCAGAACTGGACACAGTGCTCAAGGTGGGACTGACCGGAACTGGACACAGTGCTCAAGGTGGGTCTGACCAGAACTGGACATAGTGCTCAAGGTGGGACTGAACAGAACTGGACACAGTAATCAAGGTGGGACTGACCGGAACTGGACACAGTGATCAAGGTGGGACTGACCGGAACTGGACACAGTGCTCAAGGTGGATCTGACCAGAACTGGACACAGTGCTCAAGGTGGGTCTGACCAGAACTGGACACAGTGCTCAAGGTGGATCTGACCAGAACTGGACACAGTGCTCACGGTGGGTCTGACCAGAACTGGACACAGTGCTCAAGGTGTGTCTGACCAGAACTGGACACAGTGATCAAGGTGGGATTGACCAGAACTGGACACAGTGCTCAAGGTGGGACTGACCAGAACTGGAGACAGTGCTCAAGGTGGGACTGACCAGAACTGGACACAGTGCTCAAGGTGGGTCTGACCAGAACTGGACACAATGCTCAAGGTGGGTCTAACCAGAACTGGACACAGTGCTCAAGGTGGGACTGACCAGAACTGGACACAGTGCTCAAGGTGGGACTGACCAGAACTGGACACAGTGATCAAGGTGGGTCTGACCAGAACTGGACACAGTGCTCAAGGTGGGACTGACCAGAACTGGACACAGTGCTCACAGTGGGTCAGACCAGAACTGGACACAGTGCTCAATGTGGGTCTGACCAGAACTGGACACAGTGCTCAAAGTGGGTCTGACCAGAACTGGACACAGTGCTCAAGGTGGGACTGACCAGAACTGGACACAGTGCTCAAGGTGGGACTGACCAGAACTGGACACAGTGCTCAAGGTGGGACGGACCAGAACTGGACACAGTGCTCAAGGTGGGACTGACCAGAACTGGACCCAGTGCTCAAGGTGGGACTGACCAGAACTGGACACAGTGCTCAAGGTGGGACTGACCAGAACTGGACACAGTGCTCAAGGTGGGACTGACCAGAACTGGACACAGTGCTCAAGGTGGGTCTGACCAGAACTGGACACAGTGATCAAGGTGGGTCTGACCAGAACTGGACACAGTGCTCAAGGTGGGTCTGACCAGAACTGGACACAGTGCTCAAGGTGGGTCTGACCAGAACTGGACAGAGTGCTCAAGGTGGGTCTGACCAGAACTGGACACAGTGCTCAAGGTGGGTCTGACCAGAACTGGACACAGTGATCAAGGTGGGACAGACCAGAACTGGACACAGTGCTCAAGGTGTGTCTGATCGGAACTGGACACAGTGCTCAAGGTGGGTCTGACCAGAACTGGACACAGTGCTCAAGGTGGGACTGACCAGAACTGGACAGAGTGCTCAAGGTGGGTCTGATCAGAACTGGACACAGTGCTCAAAGTGGGTCTGACCAGAACTGGACACAGTGCTCAAGGTGGGACTGACCAGAACTGGACACAGTGATCAAGGTGGGACTGACCAGAACTGGACACAGTGCTCAAGGTGGGACTGACCGGAACTGGACACAGTGCTCAAGGTGGGACTGACCAGAACTGGACACAGTGCTCAAGGTGGGACTGACCAGAACTGGACCCAGTGCTCAAGGTGGGACTGACCAGAACTGGACACAGTGCTCAATGTGGGACTGACCAGAACTGGACACAGTGCTCAAGGTGGGACTGACCAGAACTGGACACAGTGCTCAAGGTGGGTCTGACCAGAACTGGACACAGTGCTCAAGGTGGGACTGACCGGAACTGGACACAGTGCTCAAGGTGGGACTGACCAGAACTGGACACAGTGCTCAAGGTGGGTCTGACCAGAACTGGACACAGTGATCAAGGTGGGACTGACCGGAACTGGACACAGTGCTCAAGGTGGATCTGACGAGAACTGGACACAGTGATCAAGGTGGGACTGACCAGAACTGGACACAGTGCTCAAGGTGGGACTGACCATAACTGGACACAGTGATCAAGGTGGGACTGACCGGAACTGGACACAGTGATCAAGGTGGGACTGACCGGAACTGGACACAGTCCTCAAGGTGGGTCAGACCAGAACTGGACATAGTGCTCAAGGTGGGTCTGACCAGAACTGGACACAGTGCTCAAGGTGGGACTGACCAGAACTGGACACAGTGATCAAGGTGGGACTGACCAGAACTGGACACAGTGCTCAAGGTGGGACTGACCGGAACTGGACACAGTGCTCAAGGTGGGACTGACCAGAACTGGACACAGTGCTCAAGGTGGGACTGACCAGAACTGGACCCAGTGCTCAAGGTGGGACTGACCAGAACTGGACACAGTGCTCAATGTGGGACTGAACAGAACTGGACACAGTGCTCAAGGTGGGACTGACCAGAACTGGACACAGTGCTCAAGGTGGGTCTGACCAGAACTGGACACAGTGCTCAAGGTGGGACTGACCGGAACTGGACACAGTGCTCAAGGTGGGACTGACCAGAACTGGACACAGTGCTCAAGGTGGGTCTGACCAGAACTGGACACAGTGATCAAGGTGGGACTGACCGGAACTGGACACAGTGCTCAAGGTGGATCTGACGAGAACTGGACTCAATGATCAAGGTGGGACTGACCAGAACTGGACACAGTGCTCAAGGTGGGACTGACCAGAACTGGACACAGTGATCAAGGTGGGACTGACCGGAACTGGACACAGTGATCAAGGTGGGACTGACCGGAACTGGACACAGTGCTCAAGGTGGGTCTGACCAGAACTGGACATAGTGCTCAAGGTGGGACTGAACAGAACTGGACACAGTAATCAAGGTGGGACTGACCGGAACTGGACACAGTGATCAAGGTGGGACTGACCAGAACTGGACACAGTGCTCAAGGTGGGACTGACCAGAACTGGACACAGTGATCAAGGTGGGTCTGACCAGAACTGGACACAGTGCTCAAGGTGGGTCTGACCAGAACTGGACACAGTGATCAAGGTGGGACTGACCGGAACTGGACACAGTGATCAACGTGGGTCTAACCAGAACTGGACACAGTGATCAAGGTGGGACTGACCAGAACTGGACACAGTGCTCAAGGTGGGACTGACCAGAACTGGACACAGTGCTCACGGTGGGTCTGACCAGAACTGGACACAGTGATCAAGGTGGGTCTGACCAGAACTGGACACAGTGATCAAGGTGGGACAGACCAGAACTGGACACAGTGCTCAAGGTGTGTCTGATCGGAACTGGACACAGTGCTCAAGGTGGGTCTGACCAGAACTGGACACAGTGCTCAAGGTGGGACTGACCAGAACTGGACAGAGTGCTCAAGGTGGGTCTGACCAGAACTGGACACAGTGCTCAAAGTGGGTCTGACCAGAACTGGACACAGTGCTCAAGGTGGGACTGACCAGAACTGGACACAGTGATCAAGGTGGGACTGACCAGAACTGGACACAGTGCTCAAGGTGGGACTGACCGGAACTGGACACAGTGCTCAAGGTGGGACTGACCAGAACTGGACACAGTGCTCAAGGTGGGACTGACCAGAACTGGACCCAGTGCTCAAGGTGGGACTGACCAGAACTGGACACAGTGCTCAATGTGGGACTGACCAGAACTGGACACAGTGCTCAAGGTGGGACTGACCAGAACTGGACACAGTGCTCAAGGTGGGTCTGACCAGAACTGGACACAGTGCTCAAGGTGGGACTGACCGGAACTGGACACAGTGCTCAAGGTGGGACTGACCAGAACTGGACACAGTGCTCAAGGTGGGTCTGACCAGAACTGGACACAGTGATCAAGGTGGGACTGACCGGAACTGGACACAGTGCTCAAGGTGGATCTGACGAGAACTGGAGACAGTGATCAAGGTGGGACTGACCAGAACTGGACACAGTGCTCAAGGTGGGACTGACCATAACTGGACACAGTGATCAAGGTGGGACTGACCGGAACTGGACACAGTGATCAAGGTGGGACTGACCGGAACTGGACACAGTGCTCAAGGTGGGACTGACCAGAACTGGACACAGTGCTCAAGGTGGGACTGACCAGAACTGGACCCAGTGCTCAAGGTGGGACTGACCAGAACTGGACACAGTGCTCAATGTGGGACTGACCAGAACTGGACACAGTGCTCAAGGTGGGACTGACCAGAACTGGACACAGTGCTCAAGGTGGGTCTGACCAGAACTGGACACAGTGCTCAAGGTGGGACTGACCGGAACTGGACACAGTGCTCAAGGTGGGACTGACCAGAACTGGACACAGTGATCAAGGTGGGTCTGACCAGAACTGGACACAGTGCTCAAGGTGGGTCTGACCAGAACTGGACACAGTGATCAAGGTGGGACTGACCGGAACTGGACACAGTGATCAAGGTGGGTCTAACCAGAACTGGACACAGTGATCAAGGTGGGACTGACCAGAACTGGACACAGTGCTCAAGGTGGGACTGACCAGAACTGGACACAGTGCTCACGGTGGGTCTGACCAGAACTGGACACAGTGATCAAGGTGGGTCTGACCAGAACTGGACACAGTGATCAAGGTGGGACAGACCAGAACTGGACACAGTGCTCAAGGTGTGTCTGACCGGAACTGGACACAGTGCTCAAGGTGGGACTGACCGGAACTGGACACAGTGCTCAAGGTGGGACTGACCAGAACTGGACACAGTGATCAAGGTGGGTCTGACCAGAACTGGACACAGTGCTCAAGGTGGGTCTGACCAGAACTGGACACAGTGATCAAGGTGGGACTGACCGGAACTGGACACAGTGATCAAGGTGGGTCTAACCAGAACTGGACACAGTGATCAAGGTGGGACTGACCAGAACTGGACACAGTGCTCAAGGTGGGACTGACCAGAACTGGACACAGTGCTCACGGTGGGTCTGACCAGAACTGGACACAGTGATCAAGGTGGGTCTGACCAGAACTGGACACAGTGATCAAGGTGGGTCTGACCAGAACTGGACACAGTGATCAAGGTGGGACTGACCAGAACTGGACAGAGTGCTCAAGGTGGGTCTGACCAGAACTGGACACAGTGCTCAAAGTGGGTCTGACCAGAACTGGACACAGTGCTCAAGGTGGGACTGACCAGAACTGGACACAGTGATCAAGGTGGGACTGACCAGAACTGGACACAGTGCTCAAGGTGGGACTGACCGGAACTGGACACAGTGCTCAAGGTGGGACTGACCAGAACTGGACACAGTGCTCAAGGTGGGACTGACCAGAACTGGACCCAGTGCTCAAGGTGGGACTGACCAGAACTGGACACAGTGCTCAATGTGGGACTGACCAGAACTGGACACAGTGCTCAAGGTGGGACTGACCAGAACTGGACACAGTGCTCAAGGTGGGTCTGACCAGAACTGGACACAGTGCTCAAGGTGGGACTGACCGGAACTGGACACAGTGCTCAAGGTGGGACTGACCAGAACTGGACACAGTGCTCAAGGTGGGTCTGACCAGAACTGGACACAGTGATCAAGGTGGGACTGACCGGAACTGGACACAGTGCTCAAGGTGGATCTGACGAGAACTGGACACAGTGATCAAGGTGGGACTGACCGGAACTGGACACAGTGATCAAGGTGGGACTGACCGGAACTGGACACAGTGCTCAAGGTGGGTCAGACCAGAACTGGACATAGTGCTCAAGGTGGGTCTGACCAGAACTGGACACAGTGCTCAAGGTGGGACTGACCAGAACTGGACACAGTGATCAACGTGGGACTGACCAGAACTGGACACAGTGCTCAAGGTGGGACTGACCGGAACTGGACACAGTGCTCAAGGTGGGACTGACCAGAACTGGACACAGTGCTCAAGGTGGGACTGACCAGAACTGGACCCAGTGCTCAAGGTGGGACTGACCAGAACTGGACACAGTGCTCAATGTGGGACTGACCAGAACTGGACACAGTGCTCAAGGTGGGACTGACCAGAACTGGACACAGTGCTCAAGGTGGGTCTGACCAGAACTGGACACAGTGCTCAAGGTGGGACTGACCGGAACTGGACACAGTGCTCAAGGTGGGACTGACCAGAACTGGACACAGTGCTCAAGGTGGGTCTGACCAGAACTGGACACAGTGATCAAGGTGGGACTGACCGGAACTGGACACAGTGCTCAAGGTGGATCTGACGAGAACTGGACACAATGATCAAGGTGGGACTGACCAGAACTGGACACATTGCTCAAGGTGGGACTGACCAGAACTGGACACAGTGATCAAGGTGGGACTGACCGGAACTGGACACAGTGATCAAGGTGGGACTGACCGGAACTGGACACAGTGCTCAAGGTGGGTCTGACCAGAACTGGACATAGTGCTCAAGGTGGGACTGAAGAGAACTGGACACAGTAATCAAGGTGGGACTGACCGGAACTGGACACAGTGATCAAGGTGGGACTGACCAGAACTGGACACAGTGCTCAAGGTGGGACTGACCAGAACTGGACACAGTGATCAAGGTGGGTCTGACCAGAACTGGACACAGTGCTCAAGGTGGGTCTGACCAGAACTGGACACAGTGATCAAGGTGGGACTGACCGGAACTGGACACAGTGATCAAGGTGGGTCTAACCAGAACTGGACACAGTGATCAAGGTGGGACTGACCAGAACTGGACACAGTGCTCAAGGTGGGACTGACCAGAACTGGACACAGTGCTCACGGTGGGTCTGACCAGAACTGGACACAGTGATCAAGGTGGGTCTGACCAGAACTGGACACAGTGCTCAAGGTGGGACTGACCAGAACTGGACACAGTGCTCAAGGTGGGACTGACCAGAACTGGACACAGTGATCAAGGTGGGTCGGACCAGAACTGGACACAGTGCTCAAGGTGGGTCTGACCAGAACTGGACACAGTGATCAAGGTGGGACTGACCGGAACTGGACACAGTGCTCAATGTGGGACTGACCAGAACTGGACACAGTGCTCAAGGTGGGTCTGACCAGAACTGGACACAGTGCACAAGGTGGGTCTGACCAGAACTGGACACAGTGCTCAAGGTGCGTCTGACCAGAACTGGACACCGTGATCAAGGTGGGACTGACCAGAACTGGACACAGTGCTCTTGGTGGGTCTGACGAGAACTGGACACAGTGCTCAAGGTGGGTCTGACCAGAACTGGACACAGTGCTCATGGTGGGTCTGACCAGAACTGGACACAGAGCTCAAGGTGGGTCTGACCAGAACTGGACACAGTGCTCAAGGTGGGTCTGACCAGAACTGGACACAGTGCTCAAGGTGGGTCTGACCAGAACTGGACACAGTGCTCAAGGTGGGTCTGACCAGAACTGGACACAGTGCTCAAGGTGGGTCTGACCAGAACTGGACACAGTGCTCAAGGTGGGACTGACCAGAACTGGACCCAGTGCTCAAGGTGGGTCTGACCAGAACTGGACACAGTGCTCAAGGTGGGTCTGACCAGAACTGAACACAGTGCTCAAGGTGGGACTGACCAGAACTGGACACAGTGCTCAAGGTGGGACTGACCAGAACTGGACACAGTGCTCAAGGTGGGTCTGACCAGAACAGGACACAGTGCTCAAGGTGGGACTGGCCAGAACTGGACACAGTGCTCAAGGTGGGTCTGACCAGAACTGGACACAGTGCTCACGGTGGGTCTGACCAGAACTGGACACAGTGCTCAAGGTGGGTCTGACCAGAACTGGACACAGTGCTCAAGGTGGGTCTGACCAGAACTGGACCCAGTGCTCAAGGTGTGTCTGACCAGAACTGGACACAGTGATCAAGGTGGGTCTGACCAGAACTGGACACAGTGCTCAAGGTGGGTCTGACCAGAACTGGACACAGTGCTCAAGGTGGGTCTGACCAGAACTGGACACAGTGCTCAAGGTGGGTCTGACCAGAACTGGACACAGTGCTCAAGGTGGTTCTGACCAGAACTGGACACAGTGCTCAAGGTGGGTCTGACCAGAACTGGACACAGTGATCAAGGTGGGACTGACCAGAACTGGACACAGTGTTCAAGGTGGGACTGACCAGAAGTGGACACAGTGATCAAGGTGGGACTGACCAGAACTGGACACAGAGCTCAAGGTGGGACTGACCAGAACTGGACACAGTGATCAAGGTGGGACTGACCAGAACTGGACACAGTGATCAAGGTGGGACTGACCGGAACTGGACACAGTGCTCAAGGTGGATCTGACGAGAACTGGACACAGTGATCAAGGTGGGACTGACCAGAACTGGACACAGTGCTCAAGGTGGGACTGACCGGCACTGGACACAGTGATCAAGGTGGGACTGACCGGAACTGGACACAGTGCTCAAGGTGGGACTGACCGGAACTGGACACAGTGCTCAAGGTGGGACTGACCAGAACTGGACACAGTGCTCAAGGTGGGACTGACCAGAACTGGACCCAGTGCTCAAGGTGGGACTGACCAGAACTGGACACAGTGCTCAATGTGGGACTGACCAGAACTGGACACAGTGCTCAAGGTGGGACTGACCAGAACTGGACACAGTGCTCAAGGTGGGTCTGACCAGAACTGGACACAGTGCTCAAGGTGGGACTGACCGGAACTGGACACAGTGCTCAAGGTGGGACTGACCAGAACTGGACACAGTGCTCAAGGTGGGTCTGACCAGAACTGGACACAGTGATCAAGGTGGGACTGACCAGAACTGGACACAGTGCTCAAGGTGGGACTGACCATAACTGGACACAGTGATCAAGGTGGGACTGACCGGAACTGGACACAGTGATCAAGGTGGGACTGACCGGAACTGGACACAGTGCTCAAGGTGGGTCAGACCAGAACTGGACATAGTGCTCAAGGTGGGTCTGACCAGAACTGGACACAGTGCTCAAGGTGGGACTGACCAGAACTGGACACAGTGATCAAAGTGGGACTGACCAGAACTGGACACAGTGCTCAAGGTGGGACTGACCGGAACTGGACACAGTGCTCAAGGTGGGACTGACCAGAACTGGACACAGTGCTCAAGGTGGGACTGACCAGAACTGGACCCAGTGCTCAAGGTGGGACTGACCAGAACTGGACACAGTGCTCAATGTGGGACTGACCAGAACTGGACACAGTGCTCAAGGTGGGACTGACCAGAACTGGACACAGTGCTCAAGGTGGGTCTGACCAGAACTGGACACAGTGCTCAAGGTGGGACTGACCGGAACTGGACACAGTGCTCAAGGTGGGACTGACCAGAACTGGACACAGTGCTCAAGGTGGGTCTGACCAGAACTGGACACAGTGATCAAGGTGGGACTGACCGGAACTGGACACAGTGCTCAAGGTGGATCTGACGAGAACTGGACACAATGATCAAGGTGGGACTGACCAGAACTGGACACAGTGCTCAAGGTGGGACTGACCAGAACTGGACACATTGATCAAGGTGGGACTGACCGGAACTGGACACAGTGATCAAGGTGGGACTGACCGGAACTGGACACAGTGCTCAAGGTGGGTCTGACCAGAACTGGACATAGTGCTCAAGGTGGGACTGAACAGAACTGGACACAGTAATCAAGGTGGGACTGACCGGAACTGGACACAGTGATCAAGGTGGGACTGACCAGAACTGGACACAGTGCTCAAGGTGGGACTGACCAGAACTGGACACAGTGATCAAGGTGGGTCTGACCAGAACTGGACACAGTGCTCAAGGTGGGTCTGACCAGAACTGGACACAGTGATCAAGGTGGGACTGACCGGAACTGGACACAGTGATCAAGGTGGGTCTAACCAGAACTGGACACAGTGATCAAGGTGGGACTGACCAGAACTGGACACAGTGCTCAAGGTGGGACTGACCAGAACTGGACACAGTGCTCACGGTGGGTCTGACCAGAACTGGACACAGTGATCAAGGTGGGTCTGACCAGAACTGGACACAGTGCTCAAGGTGGGACTGACCAGAACTGGACACAGTGCTCAAGGTGGGACTGACCAGAACTGGACACAGTGATCAAGGTGGGTCGGACCAGAACTGGACACAGTGCTCAAGGTGGGTCTGACCAGAACTGGACACAGTGATCAAGGTGGGACTGACCGGAACTGGACACAGTGCTCAATGTGGGACTGACCAGAACTGGACACAGTGCTCAAGGTGGGTCTGACCAGAACTGGACACAGTGCTCAAGGTGGGTCTGACCAGAACTGGACACAGTGCTCAAGGTGGGTCTGACCAGAACTGGACACCGTGATCAAGGTGGGACTGACCAGAACTGGACACAGTGCTCTTGGTGGGTCTGACGAGAACTGGACACAGTGCTCAAGGTGGGTCTGACCAGAACTGGACACAGTGCTCATGGTGGGTCTGACCAGAACTGGACACAGTGCTCAAGGTGGGTCTGACCAGAACTGGACACAGTGCTCAAGGTGGGTCTGACCAGAACTGGACACAGTGCTCAAGGTGGGTCTGACCAGAACTGGACACAGTGCTCAAGGTGGGTCTGACCAGAACTGGACACAGTGCCCAAGGTGGGTCTGACCAGAACTGGACACAGTGCTCAAGGTGGGACTGACCAGAACTGGACCCAGTGCTCAAGGTGGGTCTGACCAGAACTGGACACAGTGCTCAAGGTGGGTCTGACCAGAACTGAACACAGTGCTCAAGGTGGGACTGACCAGAACTGGACACAGTGCTCAAGGTGGGACTGACCAGAACTGGACACAGTGCTCAAGGTGGGTCTGACCAGAACAGGACACAGTGCTCAAGGTGGGACTGGCCAGAACTGGACACAGTGCTCAAGGTGGGTCTGACCAGAACTGGACACAGTGCTCACGGTGGGTCTGACCAGAACTGGACACAGTGCTCAAGGTGGGTCTGACCAGAACTGGACACAGTGCTCAAGGTGGGTCTGACCAGAACTGGACCCAGTGCTCAAGGTGGGTCTGACCAGAACTGGACACAGTGATCAAGGTGGGTCTGACCAGAACTGGACACAGTGCTCAAGGTGGGTCTGACTTGAACTGGACACAGTGCTCAAGGTGGGTCTGACCAGAACTGGACACAGTGCTCAAGGTGGGTCTGACCAGAACTGGACACAGTGCTCAAGGTGGTTCTGACCAGAACTGGACACAGTGCTCAAGGTGGGTCTGACCAGAACTGGACACAGTGATCAAGGTGGGACTGACCAGATCTGGACACAGTGATCAAGGTGGGACTGACCAGAACTGGACACAGAGCTCAAGGTGGGACTGACCAGAACTGGACACAGTGCTCACGGTGGGTCTGACCAGAACTGGACACAGTGCTCAAGGTGGGTCTGACCAGAACTGGACACAGTGCTCAAGGTGGGTCTGACCAGAACTGGACCCAGTGCTCAAGGTGGGTCTGACCAGAACTGGACACAGTGATCAAGGTGGGTCTGACCAGAACTGGACACAGTGCTCAAGGTGGGTCTGACTTGAACTGGACACAGTGCTCAAGGTGGGTCTGACCAGAACTGGACACAGTGCTCAAGGTGGGTCTGACCAGAACTGGACACAGTGCTCAAGGTGGTTCTGACCAGAACTGGACACAGTGCTCAAGGTGGGTCTGACCAGAACTGGACACAGTGATCAAGGTGGGACTGACCAGATCTGGACACAGTGATCAAGGTGGGACTGACCAGAACTGGACACAGAGCTCAAGGTGGGACTGACCAGAACTGGACACAGTGATCAAGGTGGGACTGACCAGAACTGGACACAGTGATCAAGGTGGGACTGACCGGAACTGGACACAGTGCTCAAGGTGGATCTGACGAGAACTGGACACAGTGATCAAGGTGGGACTGACCAGAACTGGACACAGTGCTCAAGGTGGGACTGACCGGCACTGGACACAGTGATCAAGGTGGGACTGACCGGAACTGGACACAGTGCTCAAGGTGGGACTGACCGGAACTGGACACAGTGCTCAAGGTGGGTCTGACCAGAACTGGACACAGTGCTCAAGGTGGGACTGGCCAGAACTGGACACAGTGATCAAGGTGGGACTGACCGGAAATGGACACAGTGATCAAGGTGGGACTGACCGGAACTGGACACAGTGCTCAAGGTGGGTCTGACCAGAACTGGACACAGTGCTCAAGGTGGGTCTGACCAGAACTGGACACAGTGCTCAAGGTGGGTCTGACCAGAACTGGACACAGTGCTCAAGGTGGGACTGACCAGAACTGAACACAGTGTTCAAGGTGGGACTGACCAGAACTGGACACAGTGCTCATGGTGTGTCTGACCAGAACTGGACACAGTGCTCAAGGTGGGTCTGACCAGAACTGGACACAGTGATCAAGGTGGGATTGACCAGAACTGGACACAGTGCTCAAGGTGGGACTGACCAGAACTGGAGACAGTGCTCAAGGTGGGACTGACCAGAACTGGACACAGTGCTCAAGGTGGGTCTGACCAGAACTGGACACAGTGCTCAAGGTGGGACTGACCAGAACTGGACACAGTGCTCAAGGTGGGTCTGACCAGAACTGGACACAGTGCTCAAGGTGGGTCTAACCAGAACTGGACACAGTGCTCAAGGTGGGACTGACCAGAACTGGACACAGTGCTCAAGGTGGGTCTGACCAGAACTGGACACAGTGCTCAAGGTGGGTCTGACCAGAACTGGACACAGTGCTCAAGGTGGGTCTGACCAGAACTGGACACAGTGCTCATGGTGGGACTGACCAGAACTGGACACAGTGCTCACGGTGGGTCTGACCAGAACTGGACACAGTGCTCAAGGTGGGTCTGACCAGAACTGGACACAGTGCTCAAGGTGGGTCTGACCAGAACTGGACACAGTGCTCAAGGTGGGTCTGACCAGAACTGGACACAGTGCTCAAGGTGTGTCTGACCAGAACTGGACACAGTGCTCAAGGTGGGTCTGACCAGAACTGGACACAATGCTCACGGTGGGACTGACCTGAACTGGGCAAAGTGCTCAAGGTGGGTCTGACCAGAACTGGACACAGTGCCCAAGGTGGGACTGACCAGAACTGGACACAGTGCTCAAGGTGGGACTGACCAGAACTGGACACAGTGCTCAAGGTGGGTCTAACCAGAACTGGACACAGTGATCAAGGTGGGTCTAACCAGAACTGGACACAATGATCAAGGTGGGACTGACCAGAACTGGACACAGTGATCAAGGTGGCTCTAACCAGAACTGGACACAGTGATCAAGGTGGGTCTAACCAGAACTGGACACAGTGATCAAGGTGGGACTGACCAGAACTGGACACAGTGCTCAAGGTGGGACTGACCAGAACTGGACACAGTGCTCACGGTGGGACTGACCAGAACTGGACACAGTGATCAAGGTGGGACTGACCAGAACTGGACACAGTGCTCAAGGTGGGACTGACCAGAACTGGACACAGTGCTCACGGTGGGTCTGACCAGAACTGGACACAGTGATCAAGGTGGGTCTGACCAGAACTGGACACAGTGCTCAAGGTGGGACTGACCAGAACTGGACACAGTGCTCAAGGTGGGTCTGACCAGAACTGGACCCAGTGCTCAAGGTGGGTCTGACCAGAACTGGACACAGTGCTCAAGGTGGGTCTGACCAGAACTGGACACAGTGCTCAAGGTGGGTCTGACCAGAACTGGACACAGTGCTCAAGGTGGGACTGACCTGAACTGGACACAGTGCTCAAGGTGGGTCTGACTGGAACTGGACACAGTGCTCAAGGAGCTGTCTGACCAGAACTGGACACAGTGCTCAAAGTGCGGTCTGACCAGAACTGGACACAGTGCCCAAGGTGGGTCTGACCAGAACTGGACACAGTGCTCAAGGAGCTATCTGACCAGAGACCCTGTACAGTGTGACCGTTATCCCCTCTGACTTTTATTCTACTGTTCTTACGATGCTGTTTAACATATTACGGGCTTTGTTCACTGTTCCTCTGCATTGGTTGGACATGTTGGCTGTCCATTCGACGGAGACTCCTAGGGCTCGTTCAGCATCATCCTTATCTGTTTTAATACCATTCATGAAGTATGTGTTTTATCTACTTTTCCTTCCTGTTTACTGTAACTTACGCTGTAAATTCCACCTTCCGTTGTTCTGCACACTTGCAAATTATGTCCACCTCATTCTATCATTTCAGAGCTGCCCCCTCCAACTCCCGAGCTCCTCCTAGTTTGATATCATCATCAAATTCGACCAGTTTTACAGAATCACAGAAACCCCACAGTGCAGATAGAGGCCATTTCGGGCCATCGAGCCTGCACCGACACATATCCCACCCAATCCCCGTAACCCCTACACCAACACATATCCCACCCTATCCCCGTAACCCCACGTATTTAATCCCCCTAACACTAAGGGTCAATTTATCATAGCCAATCAACCTAACACGCACATCTTTGGACTGTGGGAGGAAACCGGAGCACCCGGAGGAAACCCACGCAAACACGGGGAGAATGTGCAAACTCCACACAGACAGTCGCCCGAGGCCGGATTTGAACCCGGGTCCCTGGTGCTGTGAGGCAACAGTGCTAACCACTATGCCACCGTGCACCGAGTTTACATTGAGTTTCTGCATCCAAGCCATTGACGCAAGTTAGAGACAGTAATAATCCCAGCACTGAGCCCTAGGGCACCCCACTCAGTACTTCCGTCCACCTCTAAGAAGTACCACCTGACAGCCAAGGGAAACCTCACAGATCTGTAAAATGGCAGGCTGTCTCGAGTTATGTTGGTCTCCTACCCTAGAACAGGTGCCCAGCTCTTTGCTGTAAAGTGCTGATAAAGGGCCTGTGAAGGAAGTAAGTATTCAGAGGGGAATCATGGAACCTCATGTAATGGGAGTGGTCTGTATTAAGCCAAGTGCATTGTAACACAGCGCTGATACCTCCCACGTGTTATACTCCAGCTAGTAATAGTGCTAAGGGCCGCTCCACGGCCCAAAGTTCCTGGGTTGGGTCTTTCCTCTGCCACCCCTCTGCCCCAATCAAAATTTACATGTCCTGGCCTGCTCGAATGGACAGGCCATGTTTGAATGTGACCTGATTGGACCAAACCAGATCTGATCAATTAGGACAAAATGTTCCTCGTGAATCAGTGCTTATGGTGCCTGTACCCAACGCGAGGCACAGCCTGTACCCAGTGCGGGGCGGTGCCTGTACCCAGCACGAGGCGGTGCCTGTACCCAGCACTGGGCGGTGCCTGTACCCAATGTGGGCCAATGCCTGTACCCAGCGTGGGGCGGTGCCTGTACCCAGCGTGGGGCGGTGCCTGTACCCAGCGCGGGGCGGTGCCTGTACCCATCGCGAGGCGGTGCCTGTACCCAGCACGGGGCGGTGCCTGTACCCAGCGCGAGGCAGTGCCTGTACCCAGTGTGGGGCGGTGCCTGTACCCAGCACTAGGCGGTGCCTGTACCCAGCACGAGGCAATGCCTGTACCCAGCGCGAGGCGGTGCCTGTACCCAGCGCGAGGCGGTGCCTGTACCCAGTGCAGGGTGGTGCATGTACCCAGCACGGGGCGGTGCCTGTACCCAGCGCAGGGTAGTGCCTGCACCCAGAGCGAGGCGGTGCCTGTACCCAGCGCAAGGTGGTGCCTGTACCCAGCACGGGGCGGTGCCTGTACCCAGCGCAGGGCGGTGCCTGTACCCAGCGCAGGGTGGTGCCTGTACCCAGCGCGGAGCGGTGCCTGTACCCAGCATGAGGCGGTGCCTGTACACACCGCAGTGCGGTGCCTGTACCCAACACAGGGCGGTGCCTGTACCCAGCATGGGGCAGTGCCTGTACCCAGTGTGAGGCGGTGCCTGTACCCAATGCGAGGCACAGCCTGTACCCAGCGCAAGGTGGTGCCTGTACCCAGCATGGGGCGGTGCCTGTACCCAGTGCAAGGCGGTGCCTGTACCCAGCGCAGGGCGGTGCCTGTACCCAGCGTTGGGCAGTGCCTGTACCCAATGCGAGGCACAGCCTGTACCCAGCGCAAGGCGGTGCCTGTACCCAGCATGGGGCGGTGCCTGTACCCAGCGCGAGGCGGTGCCTGTACCCAGCGCAGGGCGGTGCCTGTACCCAATGTGGGCCAATGCCTGTACCTAGCATGGGGCGGTGCCTGTACCCAGCGCGGGGCGGTGCCTGTACCCAGCGCAGGGCGGTGCCTGTACCCAATGTGGGCCAATGCCTGTACCTAGCATGGGGCGGTGCCTGTACCCAGTGCGGGGCGGTGCCTGTACCCAGCGCTAGGCGGTGCCTGTACCCAGCGTGGGACGGTGCCTGTACCCAGCGTGGGGCGGTGCCTGTACCCCGCGCAGTGCGGTGCCTGTAACCAACGCGAGGCGGTTCCTGTACCCAGAGCGAGGCGGAGCCTGTACCCAGCGCGGGGCGGTGCCTGTACCCAGTGCGAGGCGGAGCCTGTACCCAGTGAGAGACGGAGACTGTACCCAGCGCGGGGCGGTGCCTGTACCCAGCGCGAGGTGGAGCCTGTAACCAGTGAGAGACAGAGCCTCTACCCAGCGCAAGGCGGTGCCTGTACCCAGCGCGGGGCAGTGCCTGTACCCAGTGCGGGGCGGTACCTGTATCCAGCGCGGGGCGGTGCCTGTACCCAGCGCAGGGCAGTGCCTGTATGCAGTGCGGGGCAGTGCCTGCACCCAGCGCGAGGCGGTGCCTGTACCCAGCACAGGGCGGTGCGTGTACCAAGAGCGAGGCGGTGCCTGTACCCAGCGTGAGGCAGTGCCTGTACCCAGCGCAGGGCGGTGCCTGTACCCAGCATGGGGCGGTGTCTGTACCCAGCACGGGGCGGTGCCTGTACCCAGTGCGAGGCGGTGCCTATACTCAGCGCGAGACGGTGCCTGTACCCAGCGTGAGGCGGTGCCTGTACCCAGCGTGAGGCGGTGCCTGTACCCAGCGCGAGGCGGTGCCTGTAGCCTTCACTTCCCCTCTCCTGAATGTGCTGGCTCTGGCGGGGGGTCGGTATTGTTCCACGATGACTGGGCCCTCTCCGATCCTTCACTCATGCGGCCATTCTTAATGCGAGAGTCTAAACAGTGAAGATCACAGGTTATTGAACCATTGGAATTTTTACAGCGAAGCCCAAGCCCATGCTATCACACATGCACCTTTCCGATGGGGGCACTGGATAGTAATCAGAGCAGCGACCCTGGCTGAGCTATCCTCTCCCTAACCCGGGGGTTTGGACAGTGATGCAAGAGCAGGATCACGGTGTGCACGAAGCTCTGCCAGTTGCTCGAGCTCACGCTGTGAGATTCGGAGCTTGAGGAGCGGCTGGAGTCACTGCAGTGCATCAGGGAGTTTGAGAGTTTCCTGGAAGTGGGTCACCCTACTGCCACAGAAGGTGCAGGAGGTGAGGGAGTGGGTGATCACCAGACAGGGTAGGAGGAAGACTCAGGTAGCGCAGGAATCCCCCAAGCCAGTGGCACTCGCTAACCGGTTTTCAGTTTTGAATACCAGGGAGGGTGACGACTCCTTGGAAGAATGCAGTAGGAATTAAACCCCTGGCACCACGAGAGATTTGACTGCACACAGGGGAAAAAGAAAGAGCAGAAATGCAGTAGTCATAGGGGATTCCATAGTTAGCAGCATAGACAGGCATTTCTGCAACCACAAACATGATTCCCGAATGGTATAAGAACATAAGAATTAGGAGCAGGAGTCGGCCATACGGCCCCTCGAGCCTGCTCCGCCATTCAATAAGATCATGGCTGATCTTCGAGCTCAACTCCGCCTGATCTCCATATCCCTTGATTCCCCATGAGTCCAAAAATCTATCGACCTCAGCCTTGAATATACTCAAAGACTCAGCATCCACAGCCCCCTGGGGCAGAGAATTCCAAAGATTCACCACCCCCTGAGTGAAGAAATTCCTCCTCATCTCGCTCTTAAATGGCCGACCCCTTATCCTGAGACTATGTCCCCTAGTTCTAGACACTCCAGCCAGGGGGAAACAACCTCTCAGCATCTACCCTGTCAATCCCCCTCAGAATCTTGTATGTTTTAATGAGATCACCTCTCATTCTTCTAAACTCCAGAGAGTATCGGCCCATTCTACACAATCTCTCCCATTGTACTTTCCTCAAGGTCTCATGCAGGTCTTTTACGAACCTGTCCCGGTTGACCTCCCTCATTTGGGCTTCGGTCAGGACCGGTACCAACACGTGAGTCGGGGTCCTCACCGCCCTACCGGTCATCAGCTCATACGGAGAGTGCCCTGCGCTTTTGGAGAGGCTGGCCCGGATATTCATGAGAACTAGAGGCAGGACCTCGTCCCATTTCTTTGGGTACCCCCCTATCTCCTTCCTAAGCCTTTCCTTTAAGGTCCGGTTCATCCTTTCCACTATTCCCGATGATTGGGGGTTGTGGGCCACATGCCATTTTCCCTGTATCCCTAAAAGTTTCAGGGTGGTCTGCAAGACTTGTCCTGTGAAATGGCTCCCCTGATCTGATTCCATCACCTGGGGCAATCCCCATCGGGAGAATACATCCCTTACTAGGATCTTAGCCGTGTTTAACGCTGTGGCTGTTCGACAAGGGAAGGCCTCAACCCACTTAGAGAAAACATCCACCAACACCAGACAATACTTGTTGTCTGCTTTTGTGGTGGGCAGGGGCCCAATGAAGTCTATTTGTATAGAATAGAGGATCTAAGGATCCTTATCTGAGGAAGGATGTTCTTGCCATGGAAGGAGTGCAGCGAAGATTCACCAGGCTGATACCTGGGACGGCAGGAATGACGTATGAGGAGAGATTGGGTCGATTGGGCTTGTACTCGCTGGAGTTCAGAAGAATGAGAGGGGATCTCATTGAAACTTATAAAATTCGAACAGGATTAGACAGACTAGATGCAGGAAGGATGTTCCCGATGGTCGGGGAGTTCAGAACCAGGGGTCACAGTCTAAAGATAAGGGGTAAGCCATTTAGGACAGAGATGAGGTGGAATTTCTTCACCCAGAGAGTGGTGAACCTGTGGAATTCTCTGCCACACAAGGCAGTTGAGGCCAATTCATTAAATATATTCAAGAAGGAGTTAAATATATTTCTTAAGGCTAAAGGGATCAAGTGATATGGGGAGAAGGCAGGGACAGGGTACTGAATTTGGATGATCAGGCATGATCTCATTGAATGGTGGAGTAGGCTCGAGGGGCCGAATGTCCTACTCCTGCTCCTATCTTCAATGTTTCTATGTTTCTATGAATGCCATGGTCCCTCTAACCTCCTAATCTGTCCCAATGGTGCCTTTCTACGGTGGGGTTCTAGATTATTCGCAGCGCACACTAGGCACTCACTGCAATATTCCTTCACCTCTTCCCTGAGATGAGGCCACCAACCCACCTCCTCCACTTTCTTCCAGGTATTTTCCGGCCCTGGCTGTCCAGCTCCCGGACCCCCGTGAGCTAGCTGTATAAATTCCTCCTGGTACTGTGTGGGCACGATCCACCTTTCCCCTTTAAACAACATCCCCTCTTTGACCACTATATCTGCTGCTCCAAAAGGACCATCAATTGGTTCCACTTCTACCCTTTTCTTAATCACGGTTTTTAAAACCGCATCTTGTGCTTGAACCTGGGTCAGGCCTGGGGGCAACTTCACCTCCTGTGGGCCCTCCATATCCCTTATGGCCGCGATCTGTCCAGATCGGTACGGGTCCCAAAGTACTCCCTCCCTGGCCCCTTTTTTGCCAACTCGTCGGCCTTCTGGTTACCTTTCCATTTAGACTCGGTTTTTGAGTGCGCCTTTACTTTTTCAATGTAATGCTCCCCTTTATTGCCCGTAACGCCCAGGATTGTGTTCAGCAGTGGGGCGATTACTAACGGTTTCCCGTCGGCGGACTTGAATTCTCGTCTAGCCCATATTGCCAGATACTCAGTGCAAGAATTGCACGTGAACAGGTCTGAGCATATTGTGTAGGGGGTTGGGAATTCCTCGGGATGCCTGACCACATAAGCTACAGCCGCCAGCTCAGCCTGCTCTGCGCTCAGTGTGCTGGGGAGTTTGATGGCTTTCTCTATTCCCAGCCCCTGGGTCATAAATCCCACACCCTGTCCTACACTCTCCATTTGTCACCGAGCTGGACCCACCCGCATATATATCTCTCCCTGTCGGATGTTGCCCGGCCCGGAATCCCACGTTTACATCCCATACCCCTTCTATAGTGCACACATGATTCGTCCCTGGATAAATCATGTTCAAGGCCAGCTTAGGTTCCGCCAATCTTTCCACCCTCAGGTTCATCTGGGAGAGAAGCAATGTCCAGTGGGCAATACGACTGCTACTCACTGTCCCATCTTTTATCCTCCCGTCCAATAGCATCTGTGTCGGGGTATGACATGTCAGTAAGGTTATTAAAGATGACCCCGTAAATAATTGGAAACGTTTGACGGACCAATAGCTCGCCAAAAGGTGTCTTTCACAGTTGGAGTAACCCCTCTCCACATCTGTCAGGACTCGGGAGGCATAAGCCACGGGCCTCAACTTGTCATGTCGTTCTTGGAGCAACACTGCACTCAAACTATCCCCAGTAGCTGCTACCTCCAGATCAAAATCTTTGTTCCTGTTTATTGCTCCTGGTGCGGGTGCAGTTTGTAAATTTTCCTTTAGGTGAGTAAATGCCTCCTTACAACTCTCATCCCAACACCATCCTACTCCTTTCCTAAGGAGTCTAAGCGAAGGGGCTGCCGTGGCTGCATAGTCTTCAATAAAATCCCTGCAGTACCCTGTCATTTTTAATGTGGAAGCAAATCATCCTTGGTTCCGAGGGACTGCCTAAGAAGAAGAAGAAGTTTCTCTCTTAACTCGTTGTGTTTTTTCTGATTCACACATTCCTGAATCAAGTTTATCACTTCTTCAACGGGACTCGGTCTCCTTTGGTTAAACGTTCCATCAATAATACCTGGACTTCCTCCGCACAGGCGCCTCTGTCTAATTTACTCTGATATGCATTAATAAACATTTTACTAGCCATTTGGTGAATTTCCTAACAGACCTCTAACATCAATAACTATCGGCGCGCAATTCTCGGGCACTCCCCACTCCCTGCGGGGTTTATCCCTCCTCAAGGGTAGCAGCTGATCAGGAAGCTACTTTTGAGGTCCGATCTATTACACAATACTCGCCACTTTGTCTTGTCCCATCTGGGGTACCAATTGTAAGATCTTAATGATCTCTCAGAGTTCTTGGACAAGACACCAATAGGCAGCAGTTAGTATGTTTGAGCAATAGATCAAGATTTATTAAGCTTACAGCGTAATATACTTAACATTAGGCGATAGTTTTAATGAGTAGCTCACAGCCCTTGGTCTCATAGAAACATAGAAGATCGGAGCAGGAGTCAGCCATTCGGCCCCTCGAGCCTGCTCCGCCATTCAATGAGATCATGGCTGATCATCTAAATTCAGTACCCTGTCCCTGCCTTCTCCCCATATCCCTTGATCCCTTTAGCCTTAAGAAATATATCTAACTCCTTCTTGAATATATTTATATGATCTCTGGAACCTGTCGGACACAGATGACGTTTTCTTAAGTCTGTTCCTTTGTTCTCGCAGTAAGTCTGTGTAAAGTTGTTATTTGAGTATCGAGGTTTTAACCCTTTTCTCATCAAAGATTGGGTTGGCCAGTGTCCATATATGGGCCCAGAAATTCATTATAGCCACTTTTGGGGCGGTAAAGTCGGGCGGCCGCTAAAGTTTGCGGCCGGCGCAAATTCGAGGCCACTTCGCCGATATTCATTAGCTTCGCCTTAAGAGTTTGCTCGAGCGCTAAAACTGGCGATGCACGGCTCTCTTTAGGCGCTAAGCCGGAGGTGCTGAGCGATACCGCCGAGGCCGGGCGCAGCGCAGGTGCGGCCATTTCTTGATTGACAGCAGACACCCTGGCGCCGGCCAGCTCTTAAGGGGGAAGGGTCGACTTGGTCTGCTGCCACGCCCTGGACACTGGAGCCCTCCAGCTAGGCCTGAACACTGCTGCTGGACCCAAATAGCGCCTCAAAGTATGGAGAAGGCCCGTGAACGAGCACAGCGCTTCTCAGAGCATGATCTGAGGGTGCTGGTTAGCGCTGTGGAGAAGAGACGCCATATTTTGTTCCCAGACAATGGGAGGAAGCCGCCGGCCCGCGTCTACCAGAAAGCCTGGAAGCATGTCGCCACCAGGGTGACATCCAACAGTGAGGTCCCCAGGAGCGCTGTACAATGCCACAAAAAGCTCAATGACCTCGCCAGGATTGTCAGGGTGAGTACCCTTTCCAGTGTCCTCCTCATCCTTGCATGTGCACCTCACATTATGGGCAAAGGGACCTGAAAGCCCTAATGGCCAGCCCTCATGCAGCAGCTATGGGACAGTCATGAGCATCAATTGCACATTGTGCACGTAACACACTGGCCAGGCTATTCGACCATGGGAGGCAGTGCACACAAGATCAGGGCTACACACTGGCCAGGCTATTCCACCATGGGAGGCAGTGCACACAAGATCAGGGCTACACACTGGCCAGGCTATTCCACCATGGGAGGCAGTGCACACAAGATCAGGGCTACACACTGTTGTGGTAAACCACTGTTTGTATTCCTGTTTGTCCTGTTTGTATTCCACTGTGTACATGCCTGGACATGCCTCGGCTGACTCCTCCCACAGGTCCTAGTATAAAGGTGACTGCTCCCCAGCCCTTGGTATCCTGGACCGGTCGACCACTCGAGGCAGACCTCCATTCTGTTGTTAATAAAAGCCTTTAGTTACTCTTCTAACTCTCAGTCTTTTATGAGTAATTGATAGCGCATCAATTTTATTAACAACATTTTTATAATGGAGAAGATCCTCACACCAGCATGCCTGGACTTAGATCATCGGGAGGCGGACTCATCCACCAAGTTTACTCACTGGCTTAAGTGTTTCGAAAAATTCCTGACCGCCTCCGAAGCAATCAAATCGGACGAGGACAAACTGGATGTCCTGACCTCCAAAGTGAACCACCGAGTGTACTCGGTCATCCAAGACGCGACCTCGTACGTGGATGCTATCAAGCTCCTCAAGGACCAGTACACGCGCCCAGTGAACGAAGTGTACGCCAGGCACCTCCTGGGGAGTCGTAAACAACAACCTGGGGAATCGACCGTGGAATACCTTCAGGCACTGTCTGTGCTTGACCGGGCCTGTGGTTGTAAGGATGTAAAGGCCGCCGTGTACACAGAGGAACTTATCCGGGACGCTTTTGTAGCGGGCCACAGATCCAATTACACACGACAGCGACTGTTGGAGCAGAGTAACCTCGACCTCAACAAGGCCTCTGAACTCGCACTATCGTTGGATGCAGCCTACCAGGGCATGGATGCCTACTCCTCTGCACCGTGGACGCCGCGGGGAATGACAGCCTGGGACACGGTAGGACCGCCTCATAGCACCGTGCCACCCCAGCCACACCCCAACAACGGCCCAACTACCGCAGCAGTGTCCCAAGGCCAGACAGCAGTGCCCCAAGGCCAGAAATGCTACTTCTGTGGCCAGGCAAAACACCCCAGAGCGCGCTGCCCGGCGAAAAACGCGATCTGCTCGGGCTGCGGGAAGAAGGGACACTACGCTAGCGTCTGCAGGGCCAAAGCCACCCCGAACCCCAGCAGCGCCGCGTGTGGGCCATGCGGGCCACCATTTTGGACCTCCCCGGCCGTGTGCGAATCACCGGTACAGCAGCCATTTTGGACGCCTCCAGCCACATGGGGATCATGGACGCCGCCATCTTGGACGACAGCCGGGACGCAGCAGGCCCCCGACACCGCCTCATCTGATACCCGCAGCGACACACCGACCCCTACACTGGCATCCGTTACACTGGACCAAGCGAGACCGCACCAACTGGCCAGTTCCACAATGGACATTAAGGTAAATGGTCACGATACAATCTGCCTTTTTGACTCTGGGAGCACGGAGAGCTTCATCCACCCGACACGGTGCGGCGTTGCTCTCTCCCAGTCCTGCCTGCGCAACAGCGGATTTCTATGGCCTCCGAGTCCCAGTCGGCGGACATCGGCGGCTACTGCGTGGTGACACTCGTAGTAGACGGGACCGTGTACGATCATTTTAAACTTCTGGTCCTGCCTGACCTCTGCGCTGCCGTCCTGCTGGGGTTAGATTTTCAGTGCCACCTTAAAAGTGTTACGATGGCGTACGGTGGACCCCTACCCCCACTCACAGTCCGCAGCCAGCAGCTTCCAAATTGCCCGCCGCGCACCAGGTGCAACCTCTCCACACTCAGAGTCACCCCCCCACCACTGTTTGCTAACCTCACCCCCGACTGTAAGCCCATCGCCACAAAGAGCAGGCGATACAGTGCCGGGGACAGGGTTTTCATTAAAACCGAAGTGGAGCGGCTCCTGAAAGAAGGGATTATTGAGGGCAGCACCAGCCCCTGGCGAGCCCAGGTTGTGGTCGTTAAGACCAGCGAGAAGCAGCGCCTGGTCATCGACTACAGCCAGACAGTAAATCGCTGCACCCTGCTGGACGCCTACCCACTCCTCCGTATAGCTGATATGGTCAACCAGATCGCGCAGTACCGCGTCTTCTCGACCATTGACCTGAAATCAGCGTACCACCAGCTCCCCATCCGCCCTGAGGACCGCCAGTACACTCCCTTTGAGGCAAACGGCCGCCTCTATCACTTCCTTAGGGTTCCCTTTGGCGTCACCAACGGGGTCTCCGTCTTCCAAAGGGAGATGGACCGGATGGTAGATCAAAATGCGTTGCAGGCCACTTTCCCATATCTGGACAATGTGACCATCTGCGGCTGTGACTTGCAGGACCATGACGCAAACCTCGAAAAATTCCTCCGCACCGCCCAACTCCTAAACCTGACATATAACAAGGAGAAGTGCATATTCCGCACAAACCGCCTCGCCATCCTTGGCTGTGTTGTGGAACACGGAGTCATCGGCCCCGACCCCGACCGGATGCGTCCCCTTATGGAACTTCCACTGCCCCACTGCCTCAAGGCCCTGAAGAGGTGCCTAGGGTTTTTCTCCTATTACGCCCAGTGGGTCCCCTACTATGCGGACAAGGCCCGTCCGCTGATCAAGTCCACCTCTTTTCCCTTGACGGCAGAGGCCCGCTTAGCCTTCCACCGTATCAAGGAGGACATTGCCAAAGCCACCATGCACGCAGTGGACGAATCCATCCCCTTCCAGGTGGAAAGCGACGCGTCCGACTTTGCCCTGGCCGCTACCCTCAATCAGGCGGGGAGACCCGTGGCCTTCTTTTCACGAACCCTCCAAGGCCCGGAGACCAGACACTCCGCTGTTGAGAAGGAGGCCCAGGCGATTGTGGAGGCTGTGCGTCATTGGAGGCACTACCTGGCCGGAAAACGATTTACCCTGCTCACTGACCAGCGTTCAGTTGCTTTTATGTTTAACAACAAGCAGAGGGGCAAAATCAAAAATGACAAGATCTTGAGGTGGAGAATCGAACTTTCCACCTACAACTACGAGATCTTGTACCGGCCCGGGAAGCTAAATGAACCCCCGGATGCGCTATCGCGTGGCACCTGCGCCAGCGCGCAGATCGATAGACTACGGGTCCTCCACAATGACCTCTGCCACCCGGGGGTCACCAGGTTCTTCCACCTCATCAAGGCCCGCAACCTGCCTTACTCTATTGAGGAGGTCAGGACCATGACCAGGAACTGCCAAGTCTGCGCTGAGTGCAAACCACACTTTTATAGACCAGACAGGGCCCACCTGATAAAAGCCACTCGCCCCTTCGAGCGCCTGAGCGTTGATTTTAAAGGGCCTCTCCCCTCCTCCGACCGCAATGTGTACTTCCTCAATATTATTGATGAGTACTCCCGTTTCCCGTTCGCCATCCCCTGCCCGGACATGACCAGTGCCACGGTCATTAAATGTCTGAACAACCTCTTCACCCTGTTCGGCTTCCCCAGCTTTATCCATAGCGACCGGGGCTCATCGTTTATGAGCGACGAACTCCGTCAGTACCTGCTAACTAGGGGTATTGCCACAAGCAGGACCACCAGTTACAACCCCCGGGGGAACGGACAGATGGAAAGAGAAAATGCGACAGTTTGGAAGGCCGTCCTGCTAGCCTTAAAGTCTAGGGCCTAGAAATTGAGTTTTGGCTTAGCCAGGGCTTTAGCGCCGGAAGTTAGTGCCGGCGCTAAGTCCCCCTGCGCGCGCCAAAAATTCAGCAGTGCCGCGCCCAAACGGCTGCCGACGCTACTGAAGGGTCTTTGCGGCGGTACATCGGCGCTAACTGCCGTTTCGCGCCGCAATTCCGGCGCTGCGGCACCCGATGCGGTGCGGCAGGCTCGGGAAGTGCAGGCCTCCTCCTTCCCTTAAGGAGGAGCTGCCTGCACCCGATCGCGGCCCGCGAAAATCTTTTAAAAAATGAGCCCGGCACCTCGGACAAGTGCCGGGCTTGCTTCTGTTCCGGGGGGGGGGCGGGGGGAAGTCCGGGGAGGGAGCTGCGGCCAGGCGGCCGGCGGGAAAGCGTCCGGCCGCCGCGGGGCCTTTAATGCGCCGGCGCAAAGACTCGTAAGACTCTGTTGCCAGAGTCTTAGTTGCGGCTGTCACGGGCGAGGCGGCCGCAACTGAATTTCGGCGCTGGGGCCCGTCGGCATGGCAACCGGGACGCTGCGCACACCGATGACGTCATCGGTGCCGGCGCAGCGCTACCGGTCTACCGCGGCGTAAGGGCCCCAGGCAATTTCGGCGCCGGCGCCAAATGCAGCGCTAGGCCCTCTAGCGCCGCAAAATCGGCGCTAAGAGCACTCAATTTCTAGGCCTAGGGGCCTTCCAACCTCCCGCTGGCTGGATGTGCTCCCCGATGCGCTCCACTCTATTCGGTCACTGCTCTGCACTGCCACTAACGCCACCCCTCATGAGAAAATGTTCGTCTTCCCAAGGAAGTCCACATCAGGGACATCGCTACCGCCATGGCTGACGTCCCCAGGGCCGGTCCTACTGAGAAGACACGTGAGGACCCATAAAACGGACCCCCTGGTCGAGAGGGTCGACCTCCTCCACGCCAACCCCCAGTATGCTTACATCGCATACCCGGACGGGCGGGAGGACACAGTCTCCATAAGAGACCTTGCACCCTCGGGGACCACAGTAACCCACTACCCACTACCACCCCCCCCAACGATCCGATATCCAGCCCCAGCAGACGGCAGGCCTGGGCCCCGCGACCCGCTCGACATCTACGAGGACGACACGCCTGTGCCACAGCCTACGCTGGACTCGACGCCGGAAGCTTCACTACCCCTGCCGTCGCCACGCCGATCACAGCGGCAGACAAGACCTCCGGAGAGACTCCAATACACTAACTTTTAATACACTTCACCCCGCCGGACTCAATTTTAAACAAGGGGTGAATGTGGTAAACCACTGTTTGTATTCCTGTTTGTCCTGTTTGTATTCCACTGTGTACATGCCTGGACATGCCTCGGCTGACTCCTCCCACAGGTCCTAGTATAAAGGTGACTGCTCCCCAGCCCTTGGTATCCTGGACCAGTCGACCACTCGAGGCAGACCTCCATTCTGTTGTTAATAAAAGCCTTTAGTTACTCTTCTAACTCTCAGTCTTTTATGAGTAATTGATAGCGCATCAACTGTACTTAGAGGCCGTCCTTTCTCTTGCAGGCCAAGCTGGCCAATAATAAGAGGAGCCGGACTGTGACCGGGGGAGGCGGACCCCAGATCCAGCCGCTCACCGAGCTGCAACAGCGCGTGGAGCGCATCATGGGTGCCCGGGTGATTGGCCCCGTTGCATCTGGAGATGCCGACCCTGTTCTGGGCACCAATGGTAAGGACATCACCTTTTGGACCTCTCTCGTCCCACTTGCGCATCAGATCTACATCCTTTGCCACTGTCCGACCAATGCGCTGAATGCCACCACTCATGCATCCCTCGCTGATGCCCTCTCCTCACTCTAAAGCTACTCTTGTGCCTTCCTGCTTTCAGATGGTGAGGAGGAGGTCCCTGAAGTTGCCAGTGACAGCCCCTCAGAAGAGGAGGAGGAGGAGGAGCAAGAGGAAGGCGGCCCATCAGGGGACCCCTCAGCCGTGGCAAGCCATGCCACTGTAGGGGAGACGTCTTCCCTGGAGGGGAGCGTGGGGGAAGTGTCAGAGGGGAGTGTAGCTCCTGGGACCAGCGGCCTGCAGAAACGCGGGAGGGGGTTGGAAGCTCAGCGGCCTTCTCCCCAGAGGGGGGAAGGGTCGGAGGGGAGTCCAATTGCTGGGCCCAGCGGCGTCCAGCAATGCAGGAAGGGTCGGCCAGTTCGGCGGCCTTCTCCCCAGAGGGAGAGTCCGGCCTCCAGTCCGGAGACGGTCAACGCCGAGGAGATGCGCCGCCTCGAGGACATGTCCGCGGACTCGGAGCACCGGCACACGGAGCTCATGGGGGTAGTGGGACGGATGCCTGAGGCCATCGAGTCCCTGTCTCGGAGTGTCACCGAATTCGGGGCCTCTCTGGCAGCGACTGGCCAGGTGATCAGTGGTGCCGTGCAGTCACTGACTGCTCTGATGCGGTCACAGAACAGGGCAACACGGGCACTCACTGCTGCCACACTCGCTGTGTCAGCCCGGCATCGCCAGGGCACCCGGCGCGCTGCAGCAGCACAGCGGTCTGTCCCTCGGCAGATTGCTGCGCATGCTGCAGTGCTGGCCTGGGTGAGTGCCAGTGTCTCAGGCAACCAGCGAGCGCCTGCCATCCGCCAGCTTGCCCCCATTCTCCAGCCGCCACTGCCACTCCCCCAGTGGAGCTGCCACGAGCTGCTGCAGCGACTGATGCTGGCCAGCCACAGCTGCAGCATTCACCAGCCGGCCCCTCGAGGGCCAGACCTCGTCTAGGCCGACCCCCAAGGGCATCTGCCGTCACGACATGTGCCCCTCAGGAGCCTTCCCCCAGCCTTGCAGCAGCCACTGGCCTCACTTTGAGGAGGAGCAGCAGGGCGTCCAGGGGCCGGCAAAGTTTGCAGAAGGCATCGCCCTCGCGGGACACAAAGTAGAGGGTGTGTCCAAATGTTGTGTTTTTTGGAATGGTTGTTTTTTGAAGGCCGAGGATGAGGCCATTTTTGTTTACATCTTTTGTTAATCCTCCCCAGGTTGTGGGAGTGAGTCATGTGTGTGAGTGTTTTTTGGGGGTTTCGTGTGTTCTTGGTTTTCATGTGGGAAGGGCCCTGAGTTTGTACAATAAACCATTTTATTTATTCACATTGTCCATGTTTGATCTTTGAAGTGTTTGTTGCCTTAACCGGCTGAGGGCTTGCGGAGCGGCTGCAATCATGTTCTTTCATTGGCACAAGCCATTCCCTGACAGGGGGCCTAGAAGTGACGTTCAATAAGCCGCCGACGGGCGGCCCTTGGACCTTCTGCCTCCCTCCTGGGCTGGTACTCCTCGTCCTCCTCCTCCTCATGCTCCTCCTGCTCCTCCTCCTGAGGTGGGGGTCCAACGTGAGGTGGCAGTGCCTGAGTCCTGTGGATAGCCAGGTTGTGCAGCATGCAGCAAACGACGACGAATTGGGAGACTCGCTCCTGCGAATACTGGAGGGCTCCCCCGGAGCGATCCAGACAGCGGAACCGTTGCTTCAGGACGCCGATTGTTTGTTCGATGAGGTTCCTGGTCGCTTGATGGCTCTCGTTGTATGCCTCTTCAGCAGGGGTCGTGGGCGCGCGGAGCGGGGTCATGAGCCAGGTACACAAAGGATAGCCTTTGTCCCCGATAAGCCATCCTCTTGGGTGAGGCTGTGCCTGGAAGATGTCAGCCACAGTAGTCTGTCGCAGGATAAAGGCATCGTGGCTGCTGCCTGGAAAGCGGGCATTGACAGCTAGGATGCGCTGCCTGTGGTCACACACCAGCTGTACGTTGAGGGAATGGTAGCCCTTCCGGTTGCGGTAATCCTCGGGATGGTCCAGAGGTGCCCGCAAAGCCACATGCGTGCAGTCAATGGCGCCCTGCACCATGGGGAAGTCCGCAATTCTTGCAAATCCCACTGCACGCTGCTGCTGCCTCTCCAGGGTCATGGGGAAGGAGATGAATTGGCGTCTCCTTCTGAAAAGGGCATTGGTGACCTGGTGGATGCAGCAATGCACGGCAAACTGGGATATGTTAGCAATGTCCCCAGCAGCTGATTGGAAGGAGCCGGTGGCATAGAAGTTCAGAGCCACCGTCACCTTCACTTCCACCGACAGAGACGTCCTGCACCTCAGCTGTGGACGCAGATCTCTGTGAAGCAGCTGGCAGATCTCTGCAACCACCTCCCTTCTGAATCGCAGCCTCCTAACACATTGCGCGCCAGTCATGTTGAGATACGAGACCTGCTGGCGGTATTGCCTGAGTGGGTAAGGCCCACGTTGCCGACGCCTGTTGCCCCCTCTGCGTCTAGCCAGGGCTGCCCCTCTCACACAGCGTCTGCGAGCCCTTCCGACATAATCCTGAAACTCAGCATTGGCACCCCATGCAGCCACCATAATATGCTGGCAAACAATGAGATATCAGTGAAGGCGAATTGCAAAGCTCTGGCCTGAAGCCAAAAATACCTGTCCTGGTGTTGGGCCAAAGCAGTAAGCTCCCTTCCTTGTTTTTTTTCAAAAAATCCGTTGCACAAGAGTGATTGCTGCAAAATGGCTGCACTTTATAGTGCAGGGTAAGTGCCCTTTAATTTGCGCTCCCCGCGGCCCGCTTCGGCTGTGCACCGTTCCACTCCACAGTCGTTAGGGGCGCCCGGCGTTCAATGGGCCGGCGCGACTGAAGTTCCGGTTTGGGGCGCACAAAGGGCGTTGCACGAGGAAATGATGCGCGCAAAGACTTTGCGCCGGCGCTAAATGTCTACTGAAGTTGGGGCGAGGTCGCGCTGCGCCCGGGCGCTAAGCGCCTAGCGCTCGAGATCTACTCCTGCTAAGGCGCTAACGGCTGGCACAGCCAACTGAATTTCTAGGCCAGAGTGTCTGGGACACATTAATGATTAACCTGCGTGGGGACTTTGCTGTCAGAGAAGGAAAACGACAAAGTCCAAAGTGCCGTTTGCCCCACTCAGTGTGACCTTGAAATATTGTGTCCAGGCTGATGATCTGTTCTCACCATATGATCCTTCCCCCCACATTGACCTTTCTGAGCTCCAGCCAGGTGGTTCTAAATACCCAGGTGGCAAAGACAAAAATCTACATTTTCCCAGCCCTGAGGAGACGGGTCTGGAGGCGGGACAGTTGACAAAATGTTAAAAACTGAGGGCAGTTTCAGAACCCGCATCCGTGCTCAGGAGGCTGGATGAAAAAATTCACCCCTTCCCACAAACAGAGCAGGTGAACGGCTTCTCCCAGTGTGAACCCGCTGGTGTGTCAGCAGGCTGGATGAAGAAATTCACCCCTTCCCACAAACAGAGCAGGTGAACGGCCTCTCCCAGTGTGAACCCGCTGGTGTGTCAGCAGGCTGGATGGCCGAATGAATCCTTTCCCACACACGGAGCAGTGGGAGGCATTCAAGGAGGAGATCCGGACAGTTCAGAACAAATATGTGCATTTAATATGTAGGGTAAAGAAAAAAAGGGAGTCGTTTGACAGAAACCGCGAGCTAAATACTGCAGGATCTTTAGCGGAGTACAGAAAGTGCAGGGGTGCAATGAAAAAAGATGTTAGGAAAGCAAAGGGAGAGCATGAGAAATTCTTGGCAAGACAAATCAAGGATAACCCAAAGGTGTTTTATAAATATATTAAGAGTAAGAGGATAACTAAAGAAAGTATAGGGCCTATTAGAGATCAACAGGGTACTCATTCTGTGGAGGCGGGAGGTGTCGGTAGGTTTCTTAATGATTAGTTTGCGTCTGTTTTCACAACGGAGAGTGGCGATGCAGACATTGCTATCACGGAGGAGGAGTGTGAAATGTTAGATAAAATAAATATACTGAGAGAGGAGATATTAAGGGGTTTAGCAGCTTTAAAAGTGTATAAATCCTCAGGCCCAGAAGAAATGCATTCCAGGCTGTTAAGCGAAACAAAAGAGGAAATTGCAGAGTCCCTGACCATCATTTTCTAATCCACTCTGGCTTCAGTTGTGGTGCCGGAGGACTGGAGGACTGCTAATGTGGTACCCTTGTTTAAAAAGAGAGAAAAGGATAGAGCGAGTAATTATAGGTCAGTCACCTAACCTCGGTGGTGGGAAAGTTCTTGGAAAGAATTCTGAAGGACAGGAAACATCTTCATTTAGAATGCCACCGATTAATCAAGAATAGTCTACAGGGAGTTATTAAGGGATGGTCGTATCTGACAAACTTGATTGCATTTTTTGAGGTGGTAACAAGGAGGGTAGATGAGGGTAGTGCGTTTGATATAGTGCATATGGCTTTTGATAAGCTTCCACATGGCTGACTGGTCACAAAGTTAAAAGGCCATAGGATCCAGTGCAAAATGTCAATTTGAATTCGAAGCTGAGTCGGAGGCACGAGGTAGGTTGTAATGGTTGATCGGTGTTGTTGTGACTGGAAGGCTGTTTCCAGTGGGGTTCTGCAGGGCTCAGTACTAGGTCCCTTGCTTTTTGTGGTATATATCAATGGTCTAGACTTGAATATAAGGGTTATGGTTAAGAAGTTTGCTGATGATACTAAAATCAGCTGTACGCTTGAAACTGAAGAAGGAAGCTGTAGACTGCAGGAACATATCAATAAATTGGTCAGACCGGCAAAACATTGGCAATTGGAATTCAATCCGGGGATGTGTGAGGTAATCTAGTTGGGGAGGGCTAACAAGGAAAGGCAATACACTTTAAATGGTAGGACACTGAGTAGTGCAGAGGAACAATGGAACCTTGGAGTGCATGTCCACAGATTCCTGAAGGTAGCAGGCCAGGTAGATAAGGTGCTTGAGAAGGGATACGGAATGCTTGCCTTTATTAGCCGTGGCATAGAATAAAATAGCAGGGGGGGATATCCTTCAACTGTATGAAACACTAGTTAGGCCTCAGCTAGAGTACTGCGTGCAGTTCTGGTCACCACATTACAGGACAGATGTGATTGCACTAGAGAGGGCATGGAAGAGATTTACAAGGATGTTGCCGTGAGTAGAGAATCTTAGCTATGAGGAAAGACTGGATCGGCTGGGTTTGTTTTCTGTTAAACAGAGGAGGTTGAGGCGAGACCTTATTGAGGTGTATAAACTCATAAGGAGCCTAGATAAAGTGGATGGAAGGGACCTATATCCCTCAGCACAGCGGTCAGAACCTGGGGGCACTGATTTAAAGGAATTGGTGGAAGGGTTAGAGGGAATTTGAGAGGTAATGCCTTCACCCAGGCGGTTGTAGGGGTCTGGAACTCACTGCCTGATAGGGTGGTAGAGGCAGGAACCATAACCACATTTAAAAAGTACTTGGATGTACACTAGGGATGTTGTAACCTGCACAGCTGCTGATGTTATGCCCAGTGCCAGCATCGGGCGCTCGCAGGGCAGCTACAGGACTAGTTAGATAAGAGGCTCCCAGTAATTTCTGATTTTCCTTATTTTTTAGATTGCGTACTATGGAGCTTCATCCTAAATCCTGGAATTCTTTGCTGCTGTCGGCCTCCATTGTGACCCTCACTACAATCCTGCCGACTTTATCTGTGATTATCTCAAATTTCTGACCAGCCTTGAGATGGTACGATATGCCCCTAGATCGAAATGTATCTTCAACTTCCTCACCTTGACGTCGATCGTGGTCCAATTACCTCAACTAGGCTTGTAGTCTCTGCAATATCGAAGATTAAGAGGTTGATTTGATGAAGATAGGAGCAGGAGGAGGCAGTTCAGACCCATCGAGCCTTTTCCGTCATTCAATGAGGTCATGGCTGATCGGTATCCCAATTGAGAACTATGGGCCTTTGCTCCATATCCCTTAATAACTTTGGTTTGCAAAAATCTACCAATCTCGGACGTAACATTAACAATTGACCTAGCATCAATTGCAGTTTGTGGAAGAGAGCTCCAAACTTCTACCACCCTTTGCGTGTTGAAGTGTTTCCTAACTTCATTACTTGAAGATCTGGATCCAACCTTTAGGCTATGTCCCCTACTTCTAGACTCCCCTCCCGCTGACAACCAGCGTAGATGTACCAGAATGACACTTGGACTCCCAGGGTTAAAATACGAGGAGAGATTACACAAACCAGGATTGTAATCCCTGGAATTTCTCTCCATCTATCCTATCAGATCCCCTTAATATCTTGAAAACATCGAACAAGTCACCCCTTAACCTTGTAAATTCCAGGGTATATAAAACTTGTGTGTGTAATCTCCCCATGTAACTTAACCTTTGGATTCCAGATATCATTCTGGTAAATCTACGCTGCACTACCTCCAGGGTAAATATATCCTTCCTACGATGTGAAACATAGAAATATAGAAGATAGGAGCAGGAGTAGGCCATTCGGCCCCTCGAGCCTGTTCCGCCATTCAACGAGATCATGGCTGAACATTCAAATTCAGTACCCTGTCCCTGATTTCTCCACATACCCCTTCATCCTTTTAGCATTAAGAAATATATCTAACTCCTTCTTGAATATATTTAATGAATTGGCTTCAACTGTCTTGTGTGGAAGGGAATTCCACAGGTTCACCACTCTCTGGGCGAAGAAATTTCTCCTCATCTCTGTCCTAACTGGCTCATCCCTTATCCTTAGACTGTGACCCCTGGTTCTTGAAACCCTGCCATCAGGAACATCCTTCCTGCATCTAGTCTGTCTAGTCCTGTTAGAACTTTATGTTTCAATGAGATCACCTCTCATTCTTCTAAACTCCAGCGAATATAAGTCTAATCGACCCATTCTCTCCTCATAAGTCATTCCTGCCAGCCCAGGTATCAGTCTGGTGAATCTTCGCTGCACTTTCTCCATGGCAAGAACATGCTGCCTCAGATAGGTTGATCAAAACTGCACACAATACTCAAGGTGTGGTCTCACCAAAGCCCTGTACAACTGCAGCAAGACATCCTCGCTCCTGCACTGGAATCACCTCGCTATGAAGGCCAACATTCCATTTGCCTTCTTAACAGCCTGCTGCATCTGCATGCTTACCTTCAGCGACAGGTGCACAAGGACACCCAGGTCTCGTTGCACTTCCCCATTTCCCAATCTATTGCCGTTCAGATAGTCATCTGTCTTCCTGTTTTTGCAACCGAAGTGGATAACCTCGTATTTATCCACATTATACTGCATTTGCTATGCATCTACCAATCACCTAACCTGCCCAAACCATACTGGAGTTTCTCTACATCCTCCTCACAGCACACACGCCCACTCAGCTTTGTGTCATCTGCAAAATTGGAGATATTACATCTAGTATTCGCTCGCCTAGATCATTTATATATATTGTGATTAGTTGGAGTCCTAGCAGCGATCACTACGATGCCCCACTCGTCACTGCCAGCCACTCGGAAGAAGATCAGTTTCTCCAACACTTTGCTTCCTATCTGCCAAACCGTTCTCGAACCAACACAGTATCTTATCCCCAATCCCGTGTGCATGAACTTTGCACGCTAATCTCTTATGCAGGAGCTTACTGAAAGCCTTCTGAAAGTCCAAATACACCACACCACTGGCTCACCCTTATCTATTCTACCAGTTACATCCTCAAAAACTTGCTGTAGATTATTCAAGCATGCTTTAACTTTTGCAAATCCATGTTGACTTTGTCCGATCCTGTCAGTATTTTCCAAGTGCTCTGCTATTACATCTTTTATAATGGACTCTAGCATTTTCCCCACTACCGATGTCAGGCTTACCGGTCTAGAATTCCCCATTTTCTCTCTTCCACCGTTTTTAAAGAGTGGGGATAGATTAGCTATCCTCCCGTCCATGGGAACTGTTTCAGAGTCTATATAATTTTGGAAGATGACCAGCAATGCATCTACTATTTCTAGGGCCACTTCCTTAATTACCCTTGGATGCAGATTATCAGTCCTGGGGACTTATTGGCCTTCAATCCCGTCAATTTCCCTAAATCCATTTCCCTACAAATACTTGTTTCATTCAATTCCTCCCTCTCATTAGACCCTATGTTCCCCGACATCTCTGGTAGGTTATTTGTCTCCTCCTTTGTGAAGACAGAACCAAAGTATGTAATTAATTGTTCTGCCATAACTTTGTTCCCCATTATAAATTCCCCTGATTCTGACTGCAAGGGACCTACTCTTGACTTCTCCAATCTTTTTATCTTCACATATCTATAGAAGCTTTTACAGTCAGCTTTTATGTTCGCTGAGAGCTTACTCTGATACTGTATTTTCCCCCTCTTAAGTAATCCCTTTGTCCACCTTTGCTGAATCGTAAACTGCACCCAATCCTCAGGCTGGCTGCTCTTTCTGACCAATTGATTAGTCCTCTCCTTGGATCTTATGCTATCCCTAATTTCCCTTGTTAGCCACGGTTGTGTCACCATTTTAATATTTTTATTTCAAACAGGGATGAGCAAAATCTGTAGTTTATCCATGCGATCATTAAATGTTTGCCATTGCCTATCCACCGTTAACCCTTTAAGTAATGTTCCCCAAACAATCCTAGCCAACTCGCACCTCATACCATCGTAGTTTCCTTTATTTACATGCAGGACCCTAGTCTCTGAGACAAATACTTCACTCTCCACCTTAATGAAGAATTCAATCATATTATGATCGCTCCACACCGAGGGGCCTCGGACAACAATTAATCCTTTCTCGTTACATAATACCCAGTCTAAGATTGCCTGAACTCTAGTTGGTTCCTCGACATATTGGTCCAGGAAACGATCCCGTACACACTCTAGGAATTCCACCTCCACTTTATTGTTACTAAATTGTTTAGCCCCATCTATATTTAGATTAAAGTCACCCATGATAACTGCTGTGCGCTTATTGCATGCATCTCTAATTTCCCATTTAATGCCATCCCCAACCTCAGCATTACTGTTTGGTGGTCTGTATACAGCTCCTACTAACGTTTTCTGCCCCTTGGAATTTCTCTGCTCTACCCATACAGATTCCACATCATCAGAGCTAATATCCCTCCATTCTATTGTGTTAATCTCTTCTTTAACCAACAATGCTACCCCACCATCTTTTCCTTTTTGCCTGTCCTTCCTGAATATTGCATAACCCTGGATGTTGAATTCCCAGCCTTGGTAACCCTGGAGCCATGTCTCCGTTATCCCAATTATATCATATCCGTTTACATCTACTTGCACAGCTAATTCGTCCGCCATATTACAAATTCTCCTCTCATTAAGACACAAAGCCTTCAGGCTTGATTTTTTTAACACTCTCAGACCTTTTAGAATTATTGATTACTGTGGCCATGTTTGATTTACACCCTTGATTGCTCTGACTTCCACTTTTGCTTTTCTCTTTCCTGTCTTTTGCTTCAATCCTTGCTTCCCTTTCCTCTGTCTCCCTGCACAGTTTCCCAAACCCCTGCCATTTTAGTTTAATCCCTCCCCAAGACCCTCAGCAAGCATTCCCCCTAGGACATCGGTCCCGGTCCTGCCCAGGTGCAAACCATCCAGTATGTACTGGTCCCACCTCCCCCAAAACCGGTACCAATGTCCCAGGAGTTGGAATCCCTCCCCCTTGCTGCATTCCTCTAGCCAAGTATTCATCTGAAATATCCTTCTCTTTCTACTCTGACTAGCACTTGGCACTGGTAGCAATTCTGATATTACTATCTTTGAGGCCCTATTTTTTAATTTACCTCCTAACTCCCTATATTCAGCTTTTAGGACCTCATCCCGTTTTTACCTATACCGTTGGTACCTATATGCACAACGACAACTGGCTGTTCACCCTTCTCCTCCAGAATGCCCTGGAGCCGCTCCAAGATATCATTGACCCTTGCACCAGGGAGGCAACATACCATCCTGGAGTCACGTTTGTGGCCGCAGAAATGACTATCTATTACCCTTACAATAGAATCCCAAATCATTATAGCTCTTGCTCTCTTTTTCCTCCCGTCCCGTGCAGCAGAACCACCCATGGTGCCAGTAATTTGGTTGCTGCTGCCTTCCCCGATAAGCCATCCTCCCCAACAATATCCAAAGTGGTATATCTGTTTGAGAGGGGGATGGCCACAGGGGCCCCCTGCACTACCTGCCTGTGCCTACTATTCAACTGACGGTCATTAATTCACTTCCTGCCTGTGCAGCCTTTACCTGCGATGTGACCATCTGATCAAACATGATATGCATGACGTCCTCAGCATCGCGTATGTATCCATTCGCATCTCCAGTGCCGCAATGTGGTCTGCCAGTAGGTGCAGCTGGATACTCTTCCCGCACACATGGTCGTCAGGGACACAGGAAGTGCCCCTGAATTGCCACATAGTGCAAGAGGAGCATGTCACGGGGCTGAGCTTTGCTGTCATTACTTACCCTTTAATTATTTTAAATTAAATCAATACCAACAATTATACTAGAATTAAATGATATACTCAATGGCCCTTGTTTCCTAGTACTCCCCGCTAATCAACAGAGATGTTAGAAACTATGAACACAGAATTAAGACATTCTAAACATTATAACCTATGACCCTTTACTGTAAACTTTAGAGTATTATAGGTACTCACCCAGTCAGCCGCTTCCTCCTGCCTGCGTCACATTTTGAATTGTGACCTGGCTCTGGAACGCTGCTGCTGGTCTGCGAGATTGGTAAACCTCTGAAAAAGAGCCCGCGAAAGTGAGTTTAAATACTCAGAGTCTCCGCTCTCACCGCTCCCGACAATGGCCTGTGAAAAACGCCCGCGAAAATGAGTTTTGATACTCACTGTCTCTCCGCTCTGACCACTCCCGACAATGGCCTGTGAAAAAAAGCCTGCGAAAGTGAGTTTAAATACTCACCGAACCACTTCTCTCACCGCTCCCGCCACTGGCCCATTTTAAAGAGCGAGTCTCTACATCAGGGACCACTTGTAAAGAGGGAATCTATCCATCAGGGACACTGTTTAAAGTGGGTGTATCTCCATCAGGGCCCCTTTTAAAAGAGGGAGTCTCTCCATCAGGGACCCCCTTTAAAGAGGGAGTCTCTCCATCAGGGACCCCCTTTAAAGAGGGAATCTCTCCATCAGGGATTCCTTTTAAAGAGGGAATCTCTCCATCAGTGATACCTTTTAAAAAGGGAGTCTCTTCATCAGGGACCCTGTTTAAAGAGGGAGTCACTCCATCAGGGACACTTTTAAATAGGAGTCACTCCGTCAGGGAACCATTTCAAAGAGGCAGTCTCTCCATAAGGGACACTTTTTAAAGAGGGAGTCTGTCCATCAGGAATCCCTTTTATTGAGGCGGTGTCTCCATCAGGGATACGTTATAAAGAGGGAGTCTTCATCAGAGTCCCCTTTTAATGAGGCAGTCTCTCAATCAGGGACCCTTATTCAAGAGGGAATCTCTCCATCAGGGACCCTGCTTAAAGAGGAAGTCTAACCATCAGGGACACCTTTTAAAGAGGGAGTGTCTCCTCAGGGAGTCTCTCCATCAAGCTCTCCTATTAAAGAGGGAGTCTTTCCACCAGGGACCCCATTTAAAGATAGAGTCTCTCCGTCAGGGGTCCCTTTTAATGAAGGAACCTCTCTGTTTGGAACCCCTTTAAAAGAGGTGTTTCTCCGTAAGGTACCCCTTTTAAGCAGTGATTTTCTCCCTCAGGGACCCCTTTTAAAGAGGTAGCCTCTCCGTAGCGGAATTCTTTAAAAGATGGAGCCTCTCTGTCAGGGACCCTGTTTAAACATGAAGTCTCTCTGTAAGGGACTCCTTTAAAGCTGGATTCACTCCATCAGGGATCCCTCTTATGGAGGGAGACTCTCCGTCAGAGACCCCTATTAAAGAGGGATCTCTCTGTCGGGGACTACGTTTAAATAGGAAGTATATCCTCAGAGAACGCATTTAAAGGTGGCGCCTCTCCATCAGAGACACCTTTAAAAGAGGAAGACTCTCCATCAGGGACCCTTTATTTGAATATATGAACAAAAGAAATCGGAGCTGGAGTAGGCTATTCAGACCTTCAAGCCTGCTCCGCCATTCAAGGAGATCATGGCTGATCTTCTGTCTCAACTCCATTCACCGGCCCTATCTCCATATCCCATGATGCCCTGAAAAGTCAGAAATCTATCGACATCTGTTTTGAATGGACCCAATGACTGAGCCTCCACAGCCCTCTGGGGTAGAGAATTCCAAAGATTCACCACCTTCTGTGTGAATACATTTCTGCTCATATCTGTTTTGAATGGCCTATCGTTTATCCTGAGGCTGTTGCCCCTGGTTCTAGACACCCCAGCCAAGGGAAACAATCCCCCAGCATCCACCCTATCAAGCCCTGTAATAATTTTATATGCTTCAATGAGATCCCCTCTCATTCTTCTGAACTCAAGAGAATACAGGCCTAGTTTACTCAATCTCTTCTCATACGACAGTCCCGCCATCCATGGAATCAATCAGCAAATTTGGAAATGTTACATGTATTCCCCTCATCCAGATCATTGATATAGATTGTGGAAAGCTGGGGCCCAAGCACCGATCCTAGCGATATCCCACTAGTCTCTGTCTGCCATCCTGTAAAAGACCCGTTTCTCCCTACAATTTGTTTTCTCTTAGTTTACCAATTCTCAATCCATGCTAGTGTAATAGCCCCAATTCCATGTGCCCTAATTTTGTTCATCAACCTCTTGTGCGGGACCTTATCGAAGGCCTTCTCAAAATCCAGATACACCACATCTACCAGTTCCCCTTTGTCTACTCCATTAGGTACATTCTGAAATAACTCCAATAAGATTGTCAAACAGGATTTCCCTTACAATAATCCATGTTGACTCTGCCTAATCTTACTATTAGTTTCTAAGTGCCCAGTTATTACATCCTTTATAATTGAATACAGCATTTTCCCAACTACTGATGTGAGGCTAAAAGGTCTGTATTTTCCTGTTTTCTCGGTTCCTGCTTTCTTAAATAGCGGGGTTACATTTGCTATCCAACAATCTGCACGATCCGTTCCAGAATCTATAGAATTTTGGAAGATGACAACCAATGCGTCCACTATACCAATGGCCACCTCTTTCAAAATCGTAGCATGTAGGTCATCCGGTCCTTGGGATTTGTCGCATTTTAGTCCCACTAATCTTGCTAGTGCTGTTTCTTTAACTTATAAAAAATTCAATATTTTCCTCATTCTCGCCAAACCCTTGGTTTTCTCGTATTTCTGGGAGGTTTCTTGTGTCTTCCTCCGTGAAGACAGAAACAAAGTATTTACTTAATGTCTCTTGCCATTTCCTCATTCCCCATTATAAATTCTCCCGTCTCTGACTGTGAAGGACCTACTTTTAACTTCACCAGTGTTTTCCTTTTCACATACCTATCGAAGCTTTTGCAATCTGTTTTTATATGTTTCGCTAGTTTGTGCTCATATTCCATTTTCCCTTTCTCTATCAATTTCCTGGTCGCCCTTTGCTGATTTCTAAAAATATCCCAATCCTCAGGCTGACCGTTATTTCTGGCAACTTTACAAGCTTCCTCCTTTGACTTAATACTAGCTTTAATTTCTTTTGTTAGCCATGGTTTGATCTATTTTCCTTCTGGGTATTTATGCCCTAGAGGAATATATGTTCGGTGCAAACTATGCATTATTTCCTTGAATGTTAGCCAGTATGTCTACATTCATACCTTTTAGTGTAGTCTCTCAGTCTACCATGGCCAAGTTGTCCCTCATACACTTGTAGATTCCACAGTTTAGGTTTAAGAACATAGTTTCAGGCTGGAATACATCACTCTCAATCATAAAGTAAAAATCAATCATATTATGGTCACTTGTCCCTAAAGGCCCCTTCACCACAAGATTATTGATTAGCCCGTTCTAACTACACATTAGCAAATCCAGAATAGCCTGTTCTCTGGTTGGTTCCTCCACATATTGATCCAGGGAACCATCTCGCATACATTCCAAGAATTTGTCCTCCACACCATTAGTGGCAAGTTGATTTGGCGAGTCATTATGTAGGTTAAAGTCCTCCATGATTACAGTATTGTCCTTGTTACATACACTTCTAATTTCTAGATTTTTACTGTGCTCCACATTACCACTCCTCTTTGGTGGCCTACACACTGCTCCCATCAATATTTTCCGCCCTTTGCTGATCCCTTAGCTCCACACAAACTGATTTTTAAAGAGGGAGTCTCTCTGTAAGTGACCCCTTTTAATGCTGGCGTCTCTCCGCGTCGGTCCAATTTTACAGAGGGAATCTCTCCGTCAGGGAGCCCTGTTAAAGAGGGAGTCTCACCATCAGTGGCCCCTGTTAAAGAGGGAGTCTCTGAGCCAGGGACCCGTTTTAAAAATGATTCTCTCCATCAGGGACACCTATTAAAGAGGGAGTCTCTCTGTCGGGGACCCCTTTTAAAGATGGTGCCTCTCCTCAGTGACCCCTTTTAAATTGAAGTCTCTCCATCAGGGACAACTATAAAAGAGGGAGTCTCCCTGTCGGTGACCCCTTTTAAAGAAGGAGACTCTCTGTCAGGGACCCCTATTAAAGAGGGATCTCTCCGTCAGGGACCCCTGTTTAAAGAATGATTCTCTTCATCAGGGACACCTTTTTTAGAGGGAGTCTCTGCATCAGGAATCCTTTTTTAAAGAGACAGGCCTAGAAATTCAGTTGTTTGCGCCAGCCTCTAGCGCCTTAGGAGGAGGAGATGTGGGGTGCTAAGCGGCTAGCGCCCGGGCGCAGCGCGATCTGCGCCTCTCGCCAACTTCAGTTAAGATTTAGCGGCGGCGCCAAGCCTTTGCGCGCGCTCAGCTGCGCGCGCCGATCCTGACGTCATTTCATGGTGCAACGCCCTTTGTGCGCCCCAAACCAGAAATTCAGTGGCGCCGGCCTATTGTGCGCCTGGCGCCCCTAGCGACTGGTAGAGGGGAACGGTTCCCAGTCGCTGCAGGGCGCGGGGGGCGCTAATTAAAGGGCACTCCTCCTGCAGTAGAAATGGCAGCCATTTTGCAACACTCCTTCTTTGTGAGAGACGGATCTTTGGAGAGAGACAAAGGTAGAGAGCTTTCTGGTTTGGCTCAACACTCGCACAGGTACTTGTGGCTTCAGGCCACAGCTTTGCACTTGTCTTTAACTTCAGAGCCATAGCATTGATTGGAAACGTATAATGGGGGCTGCAATGGGTGGAAACGTTGGGTTTCTCCATTGCATTCAAAGGGCTCAGAGACGCCGTGAGAGAGTGCCAGTCATGGCCAGATGGAGAAGGGGCAACAGGCGTCGGCAAAGGAGGCCTTACCCACCCAGGGTATACCGCCAGCAGTTCTCATATCTGAACATGTCTGACGAGCAGTGTGTTCGGAGGCTGCGATTCAGAAGGGCGGTGGTCACTGAGATCTGCCACCTGCTTCGCGGAGATCTGCAGCCACAGCTGAGGAACAGGACGTCTCTGTCGGTGGCAGTGAAGGTGACAGTGTCTCTCAACTTCTATGACACCGGCTCCTTCCAATCCACTACTGGGGACATTTCCAACATCTCCCAATTTGCGGTACATTGCTGCATCCGCCAGGTGACCAATGGCCTTTTCAGAAGGAGATGTCAGTTCATCTCCTTCTCCATGACCGTTGACAAGCAGCAACAGCGTGCAATGGGCTTTGCAGCATTAGCGGGCTTCCCCATGGTGCAGGGCGCCATTGACTGCACACATGTGGCTTTGCGGGCACCTCTAGAGAATGCCGAGGATTACCGCAACCGGAAGGGCTACCATTCGCTCAACGTGCAGTTGGTGTGTGACCACAGGCAGCTCACCCTAGCTGTCAATGCCCGCTTTCCAGGCAGCAGCCACGATGCCTTCATCCTGCGCCAGACTTCTGTGGCAGACATGTTCCAGGCCCAGCCTCACCCACGCGGATGGCTTCTCGGGGACAAAGGCTATCCTTTGTGCACCTGGCTGATGACCCCGCTCCGTGCGCCCCGCAGCCCTGCTGAAGAGGGATACAATGACAGCCATCAAGCAACCAGGAACATCATTGAGCAAACAATCGGCGTCCTGAAGCAACGGTTCTGCTGTCTGGATCGTTCCGGAGGAGCCCTACAGTACTCGCCTGAGCGAGTCTCCCATTTCGTTGTCATGTGCTGCATGCTGCACAACCTGGCTATCTGCAGGACTCAGCCACTGCCACCAGACATTGGAGGACCACCAGAGGAGAAGGAGGACCAGCACAGGAGGGAGGCAGAAAGTGCAAGGTCCGCCCGTCGGCGGCTTATTGCACGTCGGTTCTAGGCCCCCTCTCAGGGAATGGATGGCACAAGATGAATGTCGCTGCTCCACAAGCCCGCAGCCAAGCAGGGCAACCAGGACTTCCAAAAGAAAGCATGGACAGTGCGATTTCAGAAAGTTTATTACTTTGATACCTCTGTGCCCTTCCCACATAACAAACTAATGGAGAGAAGCCCCCCAAAAAAACAAATAGACCAGTCTCGGCCTTTCCAAAAAAACAAATAGACCAGTCTCGGCCTTTCCAAAAAAACAAATAGACCAGTCTCGGCCTTTACAAGTAAAACAAAGACACCAGTATCAGCCTTTACAAGTGAAACAAAACATTTGGCCACACCTTCTACTTTTTCCCCCGCAAGGGTGATGCGTTTCGCATCCATGACTGGCCCCTGCCCGCCCTGCAGCTCCTCCTCAATGGGACCCCAGTGGCTGCAGCAAGGCTGGGTGAAGGCTGCTGAGGGTCAGATGGTGAGATGGCAGATGCCCTTGGGGGTCGGCCTGGACCAGCTCTGGGACTGGAGGGGCCGGCTGCTGACTGCTCCAACTCTGCTTGGGCGGCAGCAGTCTGTCCAGCGGCTGGTGGCAGCTGCAATGGAGGAGTGACAGTTTCGGCTGCAGGAATGCTACCAACCTGACAGATCACAGGTACTCCCTGGTCGCCTGATACATTGGCACTCGCACAGGCCAGCACTGCAGCATGCGCAGCAATCTGCTGAAGCACAGACTGCTGGGCTTCTGCGGCGCGGCGAGTGCCCTGGCGATGCCTGGCCAATCCAGCGAGGGTGGCAGCAGTTAGTGCCCGTGTGGCCCTGGTCTGTGTCCGCATGACACCAGCCAGTGAATGCACGGCACAACTGAGCACTTGGCTAGAAGCCGCCTGTGCTGCCTGTGTAATGAAGACATACCCCTACAACACAAGGTGGATAACTTCTTGTTTGCCTACCGGAATGCGACACATGCGGTTACCGACCAAACTCCAGCCATGATGGTCTTCAATCGAAGACTACGATGCCGCTTGGATTTGGTTAAGCCAAACATCAGAAGAGATGTGGAGAACAGGCAGTTTCAGAATATGAATGAAAGGCCGACCAGGAGTTTTAAGATAGGTCAACCAGTTTTGGCCCGGGACTACCGCACAGAGAAATGGCAGCCAGGCACGATCTGTACACGGCAAGGACCTCTAATGTATACCGTGGACGTTGGAGTGAGCATTGTAAGATGCCATGCTGACCAGATTCTAGAGTCATTGGAAAATGTCAATTCAACACCACGATCCGATACACCTGGTGATGAAACCGAAGTACCAATTGCATCTACCTCAGAATCGGGAATATTGGAAGCAGACGAATCCAACAACGACGTTGATTCCGAATCAACTCTGCCAGAAGAACCTGACACCCCAAAGAGGCGTTATCCGGACAGAATCAGGAAGCCTCCTCAAAGACTGAACTTATAATTGCTTAACTTCAGATAATGTATATGACAACTGTAATTGTAAATATGTTATTTAATTATTAATCGAATGTTATGCACTGTTTAGCTAAAAGGGGAGGAATTGTAGTGTATGTACTTTGCAGAAGGAACTATATTCTGCAGCCCCTGTATACTGCAGTACCAGTAGTGACCACCCCTGTATATAAGCCTGTGTAGTAACTTTGCATAGTTAGTTCCAGTTTGTCTCCACTCAGTAAAGACCTGTTATAACCAACTCCTGCAGTCCGTGTCACAATTACACACGGACATAATATACGCTCTACCCTATCATGGGCTCGACCCACCCATTTAATCTCCTCCCACAGTCCATGTACACTCTCCCCTATCATGGACTCTACCCACCCATTTAATCTCCTCCCAGAGTCCATATACACTCTCCCCTATCATGGGATCTACCCACCCATTTAATCTCCTCCCGCAGTCCATGTACACTCTACCCTATCATGGACTCTACCCAGCCACTTAATCTCCTCCCACAGTCCATGTACACTTTACCCTATCATGGACTCTACCCACCCATTTAATCTCCTCCCACAGCCCATGTACACTCTCCCTATCATGCACTCTACCCACCCATTTAATCTCCTCCCAGAGTCCATGTGCACTCTCCCCTATCATGGACTCTACCCACCCATTTAATCTCCTCCCACAGCCCATGTACACTCTCCCCTATCACAGACTCTACCCACCCATTTAATCTCCTCCCACAGCCCATGTAAACTCTCCCCGATCATGGACTCTATCCACCCATTTATTCTCCTCCCACAGCCCATGTACACTCTCCCCTATCATGGACTCTACCCACCCATTTAATCTCCTCCCACAGTCCATGTACACTCTCCCCTATCACGGACACTACCCACACATTTAATCTCCTCCCACAGCCCACACTCTCCCCTATCACGGACTCTACCCACCCATTTAATGTCCTCTCACAGTCCATGTACACTCTCCCCTATCATGGGCTCCATCCACCCATTTAATCTCCTCCCACAGCCCATGTACACTCTCCCCTATCATGGACACTACCCACACATTTAATCTCCTCCCACAGCCCATGTACACTCTCCCCTATCATGGACTCCATCCACCCATTTAATCTCCTCCCACAGCCGATGTACACTGTCCCCTATCATGGACACTACCCACACATTTAATCTCCTCCCACAGCCCATGTACACTCTCCCCTATCACGGACACTACCCACACATTTAATCTCCTCCCACAGTCCATGTACACTCTCCCCTATCACGGACACTACCCACACATTTAATCTCCTCCCACAGCCCACACTCTCCCCTATCACGGACTCTACCCACCCATTTAATCTCCTCTCACAGTCCATGTACACTCTCCCCTATCACGGACTCTACCCACCCATTTAATCTCCTCTCACAGTCCATGTACACTCTCCCCTATCATGGACACTACCCACACATTTAATCTCCTCCCACAGCCCATGTACACTCTCCCCTATCATGGACTCTACCCACCCATTTAATCTCCTCCCACACCCCATGGACACTCTCCCCTATCATGGACTTAACCACCCATTTAATCTCCTCCCACAGCCCATGTACACTCAATTCAATTCAATTCAATTCAAATCGCTTTATTGGCATGACAAGGTACATCTTATGTTGCCAAAGCATCGAAAAACATTTATGGTTGAACACATAAACGCAGATCTATCCATACAGTGTATAAACAGATATATCCCTGAGTGTATAAATATACATTCATATAATTTGTATATATTCTTTTTTTCAGATTTAATGGTTGTCCCTCTGTTTATAGCAAGCTGTAACATAGTGTACCGCTAAGGTTACACAATTTCTCTGTTGCCCTAGTAGGTATGGGAGTTTTTGGTCGTCATTCAAATTTCTGAATTCAGGGCATATTTTTGTGAATTTTGTGTAGAAATTCTCCCTGATATCCTGATATTTTCCACAAGCTGTGAGGAAGTGCATCTCTGTCTCCACCACTCCCTGACTGCAGTGATAGCATATCCTGTCCTCTCTTGGCAGCCGGGTCTGCCTGTGTCTGCCTTTTTCGATCGCCAGGCTATGTTCGCTAAGTCTGTACATTGTCAAGGTTTTTCTCAGTTTGCTATCCTTTACCATGGTCAGTTATTCAGCCATGTTGTATTGTCTGTTTAGGGCCAAGTAGCAATTGAGTTTGTTTTGGGTTTTTGTTGTTTCTGCCCAATATGACAGATATTTTTCCTTTTGCTTAGTGACAATTGTGTTGGGTCGAGTTCTCTGTGCTACGATGTCACTGTCCTGGGGCTGGTTATTGTTAGTAGTGTTAGTAGTTACTTCATTGAGTCCCAGTACTAGTTGAATGAGGGTATTCTTCTTTATGGTCCTCTATTGGCATTTAAGGGCTTCGGAATGATAGCAGTGGGGGTTACTCATTTTTAGCTGTTTCCAAAATTTGGTGGCTCTTTTTTGGATAGTAATTATTAACGGATATTGGCCTAGTTCTGCCCTGCATGCATTGTTTATGGTTTTTCTTTGGGTTCGGAGGATACTTTTACAGAATTCTGCATGTAGGATCTCAATGGGGTGTTTGTCCCATTTTGCGAATTCTTGTTGTGTTAGTGGTCCCCACAACTCACTGCCATAGAGTGCAATTGGTTCAATTACTGATTAAAAAATTTTGAGCCAAATGCTGATTGGAATTTCTATTTGGATTGATTTTTTAATGGCATAGAAAGCCCTTCTTGCTTTCTCTTTCAGTTCATTCACAGCCAGGTGAAAATTTCCCATAGAACTGATTTTTAAGCCCACCTATGTGCAGTCATAGACTCTACCCACCCATTTAATCTCCTCCCACAGCCCATGTACACTCTCCCCTATCATAGACACACCCCACCCATTTAATCTCCTCACACAGCCCATGTACACTCTACCCTATCATGGACTCTACCCACCCACTTAATCTCCTCCCACAGTCCATGTACACTCTCCCCTATCATGGACTCTACCCACCCATTTAATCTCCTCCCACAGCCCATGTACACTCTCCCCTCTCATAGACTCTACCCACCCATTTAATCTCCTCCAACAGCCCATGTCCACTCTCCCCTCTCATAGACTCTACCCACCCATTTAATCGCCTCCCACAGCCCATGTACACTCTACCCTATCATGGACTCTACCCACCCATTTAATCTCCTCCCACAGTCCATGTACACTCTCCCCTATCACGGACACTACCCACACATTTAATCTCCTCCCACAGCCCACACTCTCCCCTATCATGGACTCTACCCATCCATTTAATCTCCTCCAACAGTCCATGTATACTCTCCCCTATCATGGACTCCATCCATCCATTTAATCTCCTCCCACAGCCCATGTATACTCTCCCCTATCATGGACTCTACCCACCCATTGAATCTCCTACCACAACCCATGTACACTCTCCCCTATCATGGACTCTACCCACCCATTTAATCTCCTCCCACAGCCCATGTACACTCTCCCCTGTCATAGACTCTACCCACCCATTTAATCTCCTCCCACAGCCCATGTACACTCTCCCCTATCATGGACTCTACCCACCCATTTAATCTGCTCACACAGCCCATGTACACTCATATCCTATCATGGACTCTACCCACCCATTTAATCTCCACCCACAGTCCATGTACACTCTCCCCTATCACGGACTCTACCCACACATTTAATCTCCTCCCACAGCCCACACTCTCCCCTATCACGGACTCTACCCACCCATTTAATCTCCTCCCACAGTCCATGTACACTCTCCCCTATCATGGACTCCATCCACCCATTTAATCTCCTCCCACAGCCCATGTATACTCTCCCCTAGCATGGACTCTACCCACCCATTGAATCTCCTCCCACAGCCCATGTACACTCTCCCCTATCATGGACTCTACCCACCCATTTAATCTCCTCCACAGCCCATTAGCACTCTCCCCTATCATGGACTTAACCACCCATTTAATCTCCTCCCACAGCCCATGTACACTCTCCCCTATCATCGACTCTACCCACCCATTTAATCTCCTCCCACAGCCCATGTGCACTCAATTTAATTCAATTCAATTTCAATTCAAATCGCTTTATTGGCATGACAAGGTACTTCTTATGTTTAGAGTAATACAGCACAGATAGAGGCCCTTCGGCCCATCGTGTCCATGCCGGCCATCAAGCCCTGTCTAATCTAATCCCATATTCCAGCATTTGGCCCGTAGCCTTGTATGCTATGGCATTTCAAATGCTCATCCAAATGCTTCTTAAATGTTGTGAGGGTTTCTGCCTCCACAACCCTTTCAGGCAGTGAGTTCCAGACTCCAACCACCCTCTGGGTGAAAAAGTTCTTTCTCAAATCCCCTCTAAACCTCCCTCCCTTTACCTTGAATCTATGCCCCCTAGTTATTGACCCCTCTACTAAGGGGAAAAGCTCCTCAGCATCCATCCTATCTATGCCCCTCACAATTTTGTACACCTCAATCATGTCCCCCCTCAGCCTCCTCTGCTCCAAGGAAAACAAACCCAATCTGCCCAGTCTCTCTTCATAGCTGAAGCGCTCCAGCCCTGGTAACATCCTGGTGAACCTCCTCTGCACCCTCTCTAACGCGATCACATCTTTCCTGTAGTGTGGCGACCAGAACTGCACACAGTATTCCAGCTGTGGCCTAACCAGTGTTTTATACAGCTCCATCATAACCTCCTTGCTCTTATATTCTATGCCTCGGCTAATGAAGGCAAGTATCCCATATGCCTTTTTTACCACCTTATCCACCTGTTCCGCCGCCTTCAGGGATCTGTGTACCTGCACACCCAGATCCCTCTGACCCTCCGTCTTGCCTAGGGTCTTACCATTCATTGTGTATTCCCTTGCCTTGTTAGACCCCCCAAAGTGCATCACCTCACACTTTTCCGGGTTAAATTCCATTTGCCACTGTTCCGCCCATCTGACCAACCCATCTATATCGTTCTGCAGACTGAGGCTACCCTCCTCGCTATTTACCACCCTACCAATTTTAGTATCATCCGCGAATTTACTGATCATACCCTTTACATTCATATCCAAGTCATTAATGTAGACCACAAACAGCAAGGGACCCAGCACCGATCCCTGTGGTACCCCACTGGCCACAGGTTTCCAGTCACAAAAACAACCTTCGACCATCACCCTCTGCCTTCTGCCACTAAGCCAGTTTTGTATCCAATGTGCCAAGGCACCCTGGATTCCATGGGCTCTTACCTTCTTGACCAGTCTCCTGTGCGGGACTTTATCGAAGGCCTTACTGAAATCCATGTATACCACATCCACTGCGTTACCCTCATCCACACACCTAGTCACCCCCTCAAAAAATTCAATCAAATTAGTCAGACATGATCTTCCCTTGACAAAGCCATGTTGACTATCCCTGATTAATCCTTGCCTCTCCAAGTGGAGACAAATTTTGTCCCTCAGGATTTTTTCCAGTAATTTTCCTACCACTGATGTTAGGCTCACTGGCCTGTAGTTCCCCGGTTTTTCCCTACTACCCTTCTTGAATAATGGTACTACATTAGCGGTTCTCCAGTCCTCTGGCACATCCCCTGTGGCCAGAGAGGTCCTGAATATATGTGTTAGAGCCCCCGCAATCTCCTCCTTTGCCTCACACAGCAGCCTGGGGTACATTTCATCGGGGCCTGGGGATTTATCCATTTTTAGGCCAGCTAAAACCGCCAATACCTCCTCCCTCTCGATGTTAATATGTTCGAGCATATCACAGTCCCCCCGCCCTATTTCTATGTCTACATCGTCCTTCTCCATAGTGAAAACAGATGCAAAAAATTCATTTAGAACCCCTCCTACATCTTCCGGCTCCACACACAGATTGCCACTTTTGTCCCTAATGGGCCCTATTTTTTCCCTAGTTATCCTTTTACCCTTAATATACTTATAAAACATCTTCGGATTTTCCTTTATTTTGCTCGCCAGTGTTATTTCATGGCCCCTCCTTGATCTCCTAATTTCTTTTTTAAGTATCCCCCTGCACTTTTTGTACTCCTCTAGGGCTTCCTCCGTCTTTAGCCTTTTGTATCTACCAAAAGCCCTCCTTTTTTTCCTAATCCATTCCCGTATATCCCCTGACATCCACGGTTCCCTGTGGTTTTTGGAACCACTCTTGACCTTTATGGGAACATGTTGCCCTTGTATGATCTCAATCTCCCTTCTGAAAGCCTCCCATTGCTCCGATGCGGATTTTCCTACAAGTAGCTGATCCCAGTCCATTTTGGCCAGATCCTGCCTTATCCTATTAAAATCGGCCTTCCCCCAATTTAGAACCTTTATTTCCGGCCCATCCCTGTCCTTTTCCATGACCACCTTAAATCTTACCATATTATGGTCACTATCACCAAAGTGCTCACCTACTAGCACTTTTTCCACTTGGCCGGCCACATTCCCTAGAATTAGGTCCAGTACCGCCCCCTCTCTTGTAGGACTTTCTACATGCTGGCTCAAAAAGCTCTCCTGGATGCACTTTAAGAATTCTACACCCTCTGAGCCTTTCACACTCTGACTATCCCAGTTAATATTGGGGAAGTTGAAATCCCCCATTATTATTACCCTATTATTTGCACATTTCTCTGAGATTTGCCTACATATCTGTTCCTCTATCTCCCCCTGACTGTTTGGAGGCCTATAGTACACTCCCAGCAAAGTGCTTGCCCCCTTTTTGTTTTTAAGCTCCACCCATATGGCCTCATTAGAGGACCCAGCTAATATATCATCCCTCCTTACTGCAGTAATTGACTCCTTAATTAATATTGCGACACCCCCTCCTCTTATACCTCCCCCTCTGTCTCGCCTGAAGATTCTGTACCCCGGAATATTGAGCTGCCAGTCTTGCCCCTCCCTCAACCATGTCTCAGTGATAGCAACAATATCATACTCCCATGTGTTTATCAACACCTTCAGTTCATCCACCTTATTTGCAAGGCTCCTTGCCAAAGCATCGAAAAACATTTATGGTTGAACACATAAACGCAGATCTATTCATGCAGTGTATAAACAGATATATCCCTGAGTGTATAAATATGCATTCATATAATTTGTATATACTCTTTTCTTAGATTTAATGTTGTCCCTCTGTTTATGGCAAGCTGTAACATAGTGTGTCGCTAGGGTTACACAATTTCTCTGTTCCCCTAGTAGGTATGGGAGTTTTTGGTCGTCATTCAAATTTCTGAATTCAGGGCATATGTTTGTGAACTTTGGGTAGAAATTCTCCCTGATATCCTGATATTTTCCACAAGCTGTGAGGAAGTGTGTCTCTGTCTCCACCACTCCCTGACTACAGTGAGAGCATATCCTGTCCTCTCTTGGCAGCTGGGTCTGCCTGTGTCTGCCTTTTTCGATGGCCAGGCTATGTTCACTAAGTCTGTACATTGTCAAGGTTTTTCTCAGTTTGCTATCCTTTACCGTGGTCAGGTATTCAGCCATGGTGTATTGTCTGTTTAGGGCCAAGTAGCAATTGAGTTTGTTTTGGGTTTTTGTTGTTTCTGTCCAATATGACAGATATTTTTCCTTTTGCTCAGTGACAATTGTGTTGGGTCGAATTCTCTTTGCTACGATGTCACTGTCCTGGGACTGGTTATTGTTAGTAGTGTTAGTAGCTACTTCACTGAGTCCCAGGACTAGTTGCTTGAGGGTATTCTTCTTTATGATCCTCTCTTGGCATTTCAGGGCTTTGTAATGATACCAGTGGGGGTTGCTCACTTTTAGGTTTTTCCAAAATTTGGTGGCTCTTTTTTGGATAGAAATTATTAATGGATATTGGCCTAGTTCTGCCCTGCATGCATTGTTTATGGTTTTCCTTTGAGTTCGGAGGATACTTTTACAGAATTCTGCATGTAAGTTCTCAATTGGGTGTTTGTCCCATTTTGCAAATTCTTGTTGTGTTAGCGGTCCCCTCTCATAGACTCTACCCACCCATTTAATCTCCTCCCACAGTCCATGTACACTCTCTCCTACCACGGACACTACCCACACATTTAATCTCCTCCCACAGCCCACACTCTCCCCTATCACGGACTCTACCCACCCATTTACTCTCCTCCCACAGCACATGTACACTCTCCCCTATCACGGACTCTACCCACCCATTTAATCTCCTCCCACAGCACATGTACACTCTCCCCTATTACGGACTCTACCCACCCATTTAATCTCCTCCCACAGCACATGTACACTCTCCCCTATCACGGACTCCATCCACCCATTTAATCTCCTCCCACAGCCCATGGACACTCTCCCCTATCACGGACTCTACCCACCCATTTAATCTCCTCCCACAGCCCATGCACACTCTCCCCTATCACGGACTCTACCCACCCATTTAATCTCCTCCCACAGCCCATTTACACTCTCCCCTATCACGGACTCTACCCACCCATTTACTCTCCTCCCACAGCCCATGCACACTCTCCCCTATCACAGACACTACCCACCCATTTAATCTCCTCCCACAGCCCATTTACACTCTCCTCTATCTTTGGCCGTGATTTTGCCAGTGGAGGTGGAGTCGCGGTGGGAGTGCTGATTGGCGGGTTCCGGTCCCACTCCTGGCTGCATCCGTTCTGTAAAAAGGATTTTCCGTTAACAGAACTTGCCAAACCTGCCCTTGGGGGTTCCCGGCCAATTAAAAGGAAGCGTGTCTGATGATGTCATTTGATGACTCATCATCAGCCGGTTTCCTTAAAGGGGCCACGGCCACTTTGATTTTGACAGTTGTGCTGTCAGTGTTCTGCAGCATCCAGGTGCTGCAAACACTGACAATCACTGCACAGAGGTGCGCGGCTGCACCTAGGCTCTCTCATGACTCCCTCCATATGCTTATGGAGGGAGTCACAGCACGCAGGGAGGTTCTCTTCCCTCCCAATGGGCGGAAGAGACCGCCCCAGGAGACCAACGCAGCCTGGTTGCACATTGCATAGGAGTACACAAGCAGGGATGTGGTCAGGAGGACCAGGCTGCAGTGGTGCAAACCTTTCAATGATCTCAGTAGATCACGATACGTTAGTACAAAGCCACACTCAACCTCATCCTGCTTTGCCACTCATCACATCCCCATCACTCTGCCTTCCCTACCCTACTCCTGCACATCCTTACTCACACCAACTTACCTTGTACCTCCACCCATGCCTCTCTATCTACATTATCACATCCCCATCTCACTAGCCATCCCTCACACTCACCCTCATCCTAGTCCAATCATACCAACTAACAACACAGAAGGGTAGGCACTGGGGTGTTTTATGCAATATTCATGTAAATTTTCGGTTAATGTGTTGTCAAACATTGAAATCTTTATTTTCAACACTTTGCCTTATTGGACAGATCTGTGCTCGCCTTTGGAACTGTCTTAGTGAGTTGCAGTGAATGGTGAGACATAACGGTATCCCCCGCAATGGTGATGAGTATGAAAGGAACGGCTTGGTCATTGTAGGAATGCTTTATGGTGATGGTGTGGGGTGGTGTTAATCTGGTGCATCATGTGGCAGCCAGGGTGTACAGCGTCAAGTGAAGTAAATCTGGCCATGGTAAGGCCATTGCTGGCCTCCCGGGCAGCAATGTAGTCGGGTGCTGATGCCCTGTGTCCTGTGCAGCATCAGATGATTGCGGAGAAGGTTGGTATTGTTGTTGGTGATGTTGGTGTGCCTGGTGAAGTTGGTGTTGGGACTGATCGTGGAGGGATTCAGAGGGCCAAGGTGAGATTTTTTCAAGGGCACCGATGTTGCTGGAATAGATGGCAGCTGAAGTTGAGATGACAGAAGTGATCTGTCAATGGTGAGAGAGCTTGCTCCAAGGAGGTGACAGTGGATAGAGAGTTTACTCCAAACACTTCCAAACTGCATACAGCTCAAAAGTGTCCTCCAAGCCCTGACACCTCAAGCTTCTGACACTGGAAAGTGACCAGCTGTGAAATGGTAGCTTTCAGGCCACTTTTACAGCCCTCACCTATTCACAGCAAAAAGGGAGACACAGAGAACCCGACCTACTTACCTGACGTGATCTCCGAACGACGTGAACTCCGTAAAAAAATGTGGTTAAATAGAAATAGGCTGGCAAAATAGTAGTTAACAAGCACTTAACAAGCAGTTAAATATCTTAAATGCCTCCCCCGCCGCTTGGTGTCTGGTCTGTTCTGAAATCACAGACCTGACACTTTGGAAACTTACATGGAGGCGGGTTCCCAACCCACTGTCAATCATTTCGATTTTGACAGCAGACCCGCCTCCAAACACACCCTCTGAGCGCCGGCAAAACTCAGCCCATGGACTCGACCCACCCGTTTAATCTCCTGAGGGGAAGAACTGCAAGTCTCTCTGTCCAAAATGTTAATGAATCAAAGCTCTAGAATATTCAATGCAACCTCACATCCTCCATTCTTAATGCTGACGTGAAAATTCCACAATCCCATCATATTCCACACAACATTTCATTATCCTTCACTTTGCCCCTTGTACTGGTGTCTCTGCCAGGTTTCCACTGCTCCATCTGGTTTGAAGAATACTGAGCTGACAGCACAGATAAATTACCTTGTGAGATAAACAAGACGGTGGGCACCTCTTAACATATTAAGGAGGCAAGAGAGGAAAGTTTGAATCATTTAGATTCAAAATATCCTTTCTTGATGGGATGACAAAAACAATACAGCTCAGCTTTCAAACTTCTGTCAGGAAGGATATTGCCAGTCTACGCAGCTCAGTGCAAAGTTGTGTGTTATGACCATGCCAGGCCACAAGATGGTGATGTGGGATTTAATAATGAGCGAGGTTTTCAGTGTAATCAGCTGAGGAACAAAACAACAACCCTTCTTGGCAACCAAGCGGGTGATTAGGCAAAGCCATGTGACTTCAGGCCTTGCGCCATTTTTCTTATTGATTCATCGAGTTATGTGGAACTAGGTTTTCCACAGCAGGTGTCAGTATTGCCAACTCTCGCGAATCCATCGTGAGAGACGCGGTTTCGGAGTGAAACATAGAAGATAGGAGCAGGAGTAGGCCATTCGTCCCCTCGAGCCTGCTCCGCCATTCAACGCGATCATGGCTGATCATCCAAATTCAGTACCCTGTCCCTGCCTTCTCCCCATATCTCTTGATCCCTTTAGCCTTAAGAATTATATCTAACTCCTTCTTGAATATATTTAATGAATTGGCCTCCACTGCCTTCTGTGGTAGAGAATTCCACAGGTTCACCACTCTCTGGGTGAAGAAATTCCTCCTAATTTCTGTCGTAAATGGCTTACCCCTTATCCTTAGACTGTGACCCCTGGTTCTGGACTCCCCCTGCTGGCGAGGTGACAGCGTGGCCACCGATCCACCTGCTCCTGCTCCTATTTCTTATGTTCTTGTGTCAGAAAGAAAGCATCACTCGCGATGGAACGCCTAAATCTCGGCACACGCGCTTTGCGCATGCGAGAAGAAGAAATACGCTGATTGATGCTATTAGTGAAATCACAAACAAGTTCTTTTGCATTTGAAACTTTGCTGAAATGCCTGCCAGAGGAAATCTTTATCACGGCATTTACGTCATTGCACATCGTGACCAGAGCAATACACCTTCTGTTGGCTACCATATATGCCTTTAATCTCTGATTCCAACCTACTGACCTATCAGTGGTCATTAACAGCAGTCTTCTAGAAGCCCTTTCAAAGCTGACAAATTTCTGCCTTCTAGTAAACCAGAGACCATTATCAAATAAAATTTGACAGCAAGCCACATAAGTAGATATTAGGGCAGGTGGCCAAAAGCTTGGTCAAAGAGGTCAGTTTTAAGGCGCGTCTTAAAGGAGGAGAGGTTTAGGGAGGGAATTCCAGAGCTTAGGGCCCGGGCAGCTGAAGACACGGCCGCCAATGGTGGAGCGATTAAAATGGGGAATGCGCAAGTGGCCAGAATTGGAGGAGCGCAGAGATCTCGGAGGGTTTTAGGGCCGGAGGAGGTTGTGTTCTGGAATGAGTGACGGTCTGGCCTTGCATTGTGTCATCAAAAACTACGAACAGGCTCAGCAATTTGAACAAGGCAGGTTGGTAAATGCCTTCCGAAAAAGTGATCGGTAGCAAACTGATTTAAATAACTTGGTGAAATACACAAAGAGCTGTCAATTTTTTAAATTTGTTCCCGGGATGTGGGCGTCGCTGGCAAGGCTGGCATTTGTTGCCCATCCCTAGTTGCCCTTGAGAAGGTGGTGGTGAGCCGCCTTCTTGAACCGCTGCAGTCCGTGTGGTGAAGGTGCTCCCACAGTGCTGTTAGGGAGGGAGTTCCAGGATTTGGACCCAGCGACGATGAAGGAACGGCCGATATACTTCCAAGTCAGGACGTTGTGTGACTTGGAGGGGAAATTGTTCCCATGCACCTGCTGCCCTTGTCCTTCTAGGTGGTAGAGGTCACGGGTTTGGGAGGTGCTGCCGAAGAAGTTCAGGCGAGTTGCTGCAGTGCATCTTGTAGATGGTACACACTGCAGCCACGGTGCGCCGGTGGTGGAGGGAGTGAATGTTTAAGGTGGTGGATGGGGTGCCAATCAAGCGGGCTGCTTTGTCCTGGATGGTGTCGAGCTTCTTGAGTGTTGTTGGGGCTGCACTCATCCAGGCAAGTGGAGAGTATTCCATCACACTCCTGACTTGTGCCTTGTAGATGGTGGAAAGGCTTTGGGGAGTCAGGAGGTGAGACACTCACCGCAGAATACCCAGCCTCTGACCTTTGCTGGTTGCCACTTTATTTATGAGGCTGGTCCAAGTAAGTTCCAGTTAAATTAAACACATTTGAACAAATCCCAAAAGATGTCTGCATTTGAATTCAAAATGTTTGGTCATTCAGAGTAAGGTCCCTCTGCAATGTTCCATTAAATACTCACAGTTCACACAGCATAATCAGCTGACACCTGTAACAGTGGTATCAGCTAGGGCCTGATTTTTGAGAGTGAAGCTGGTTTTAAACCTCTTATGTACTGGACAGAATTAAATAAGCCTATACTAAAAACGCTTCATTTTTTTTATCATAACCTCGATACTATCTCAACCATTTCCCCAGGAAGCAAGGATCCAAGGTCTATACAGTATTATTCCACTGCTTTAAGTTAAGTGTCAGCCATGGCTCAGTGGGCAGCATTCTCGCCTCTGAGCCAGAAGGTTGTGGGTTCTAAATCCCACTCTAGAAACTTGAGCACAACAATCTAAGCTGACACTCCAGTGCAGTGCTGAGGGAGCGCTGCACTGTCGGAGGTGCTGTTTTTCGGCTGAGACATTAAAACAAGGCTCCGTCTGACCCCTCAGGTGGATGTAAAAGATCCCCATGGCACTGCTTGAAGAAGAGCAGGGGAGTTTTCCCCAGTGTCCTGGCCAATATTTATCTCTCGACCAACAGCACTGGCCATTTATCTCATTGCTGTCTCTGGAATCTTGCTGTGCACAAGTTGGCTGCCACGAATTCCCGACATTACAACATTGACCACACTTCAAATTGTACTTTATTGGCTGTAAATCGCTTGGGACGTTCTGAGGTGCTATATAAATGTGTGTTCTATCTTTCCGCTTTACTTATTCCCCTATAATGGGAAATGACTACCTCTGTCTGCTGTTGACATTGAAATGGAGAATAGCTTTAAGAAGAATGTGTCTATGATTTTACTATCAATCTATGGCCAATTTTCCTTCACAATGTCTGTTTAATGATTCAGCAACAACAACGTGTATTTATATAGTGCCTTTAACGTAGTAAGACGTCCCAAGGCGCTGCACAGGAGTATTATAAGACAAAAAATTTGACACCGAGCCACATAAGGAGAAATTAGGGCAGGTGACCAAAAGCTTGGTCAAAGAGGTCGGTTTAAAGGAGCGTCTTAAAGGAGGAAAGAGAGGTAGAGAGGCGGAGAGGTTTAGGCAGGGAATTCCAGAGCTTAGGGCCTAGGCAACCATCTACAAAGTAGTTAACAACCCGTCTGAAAAAGAAACATTCATCAAAACTGCTGCAGGCAAAGAGAGGACAAATGGGGATAGAAATTACTTTGCTGGATCCAAAGTGGGTGCCACAAAGTTCAATTCTGCAGCTCGACGTTCCTTGCTGGAAGCGCGCCTGACATCATATTGGTTTGGGTGCTCAAAAGGTATCCTTGGTGGTCACCAGCAACAAACACAGGCATCAGTTACCTGTTCTAGTGCTACTAGAGGTGGCTCCCCAGTGGCTACAGCTTGGGAGGTGGAAGGTTGCTGAATCTCCAGTGAGAGTCCTTGAGATGGCCATAGTGGACCACCTCAACGAGCTGTGATCGGTGGTGACTGCTGGGACTCGGCTTCAGCTGTCCCAGGTGGCTGTCTGGCACCAACAAGGGCACTGGTTGAAAGGCCTGTGGGGAGCAGGCGTGTTGTCCTCCTGAGAGAGGACAGCAGGTGCCTCTCCCATGGAGCCAATGCTATTCTTAAGCTGTTGAGCCTCAGCACTATCACTGCTCTGCGCAAGAAGAGAGTGCAGGTGTGCTGGGAGGCTCTTGAAGCATCTATCCATGCTCTCCTTCAGGTTTTGCTTTGAGGACATGAATGTCAGGGTAGAATAGAGTGTGAAAGGTGGCAGAGGTGTGAGCAGGTGAAGGAAGTAAGAGTGAGGAGAGTAGCAGATGTAGAGTGTTGCAGTTGGAGCAGAAGGAAGTGGAGTAAAGTGTGCTGCAGTGATTGGAGGAGAATGGTAATTGTCCCTAACCCGCGGCTTCTACCACCTAGAAGGACAAGGGCAGAAGGTGCATGGGAACACCATCACCTCCAAGTTCCCCTCCAGGTCACACACCATCCTGTCTTAGAAATACATCGGCCGTTCCTTCACCGTCGCTGGGTCAAAATCCTGGAACTTCCTCCCTAACGGCACTGTGGGAGCACCTTCACCTCAGATAAGGCGACCAAAGCTGCACACAATACTCAAGGTGTGGTCTCACCAAGGCCCTGTACACCTGCAGCATAGTTTGTCTATTATGTAGGATTCAGCAACCGCAAGACAGGTGGCTGTCATGAGTTCCCTAATATATACTAGAGTATATTTGTTTGTTTTTTGGTGAGTTAACATTAACTAATAATCATTAAATCTTTATGTACCTGGTCCATTGCGGGTGAATATCGTGAGCGATGACTTTGCTTTAAACTGGGCTGTGCTGAACGTGAGGGCTCACCACACAGACCAGATGAGGGGATTTGGATGAGGGAAAGTTCCTGAAACGGGATTTTGAAAGAGTGATTCTCTTTCACTGGGGGTTACAAGATCACAAGATAGTTATGGATGAGTTATGGATCCATGCAGAAACTTTAATGTCTCCCGCTCGCAGCATTCCATTGTCACTTAAATAATTTCACCGATTTTGCCTCCACTACCCGATCTGGGTCTTCATCCCATGTGTTGTTCACTCTTATGTGAAGATCTTCGTACTACCAGTCCTAAGTTTCCCAATTACTAGTGTACTCTTGTCTTAATCTCACAATTTCAAGAGTGAAGTTAGGAAACACTTCTACACACAAACGGTGGTAAAAGTTTGGAACTCTCTTCCGCAAACGGCAATTGATGCTCGATCAATTGTTAATTTTAAATCGGAGATTATCTTTCTGTTAACCAAAGGTATAAAGGGATATGGGGCAAAGTGGGTAGATGGTGTTAGGTCGCAGATCAGCCATGATCTCAGTGAATGGCGGAGCAGGCTCGAGGAGCTGAATGAAACATAGAAACATAGAAGATAGGAGCAGGAGTAGGCCATTCGGCCCCTCGAGCCTGCTCCACCATTCAATGAGATCATGGCTGATCAACCAAACTCAGTACCCGGGCCCTGCTTTCTCCCCATATCCCTTGATCCCTTTAGCCTTAAGAAATATATTTAACTCCTTCTTGAATATATTTAATGAATTGGCTTCAACTGCCTTCTGTGGTAGAGAATTCCAGAGGTTCACCACTCTCTGGGTGAAGAAATTCCTCCTCATCTCTGTCCTAAATGGTTTACCCCTTAGACTATGACCCCTGGTTCTAGACTCCCCCGCCATCGGGAACATCCTTCCTGCATCTAGTCTGTCTAGTCCTGTTAGAATTTTATACGCTTCAATGAGATCCCCTCTCATTCTTCTAAACTCCAGCGAGTATAAGCCCAATCAACCCAATCTCTCCTCATACGTCATTCCTGCCATCCCAGGTATCAGTGGCTGCACTCCCTCCATGGCAAGAACATCCTTCCTCAGATAAGGCGACCAAAACTGCACACAATACTCAAGGTGTGGTCTCACCAAGGCCCTGTACAACTGCAGCAAGACATCCTTGTTCCTGTACTCGAACCCTCTCGCATACTATTTGCCTTCTTAACCGCCTGCTACACCTGCATGCATATCTTCAGTGACTGGTGCACAAGGACACCCAGGTCTCGTTGCACTTCCCCTTCTCCCAATCTATTGCCGTTCAGATAATAATCTGCCTTCCTGTTTTTGCCACCAACGTGGATAACCTCGCATTTATCCACATTATACTGCATCTGCCATGCTTCTGCCCAATCACCCAACCTGTCCAAATCATCCTGTAGTTTCTCGGCATCCTCCTCACAGTACACACGCCCACCCAGCTTTGTCTGCAAACTTGGAGATATTATATCTAGTTCCCTCGTCTAGATCATTACTATATATTGTGAATAGCTGGGGTCCTAGGACCGATCCCTGCGGTACCCCACTAGTCACTGCCTGCCACTCAGAAAAAGACCCGTTTATTCCAACTCTTTGCTTCCTGTATGCCAACCAGTTCTCTATCGAAGTCAGTACCTTGCCCCCAATCCCATGTGCCTTAACTTTACACGATTCTTTTTCCGAGTGGCAGGCAGTGACTAGTGGGGTACCGCAGGGATCGGTCCTAGGACCCCAGCTATTCACAATATTTATTAATGATCTGGACAAGGGAACTAGATGTAATATCTCCAAGTTTGCAGATGACACAAAGCTGGGTGGGCGTGCGTGCTGTGAGGAGGATGCCAAGAAACTCCAGGATGATTTGGACAGGTTGGGTGATTGGGCAGAAGCATGGCAGATGCAATATAACATGGATAAATGCGAGGTTATCCACTTTGGTGTCAAAAACAGGAAGGCAGATTATTATCTGAATGGCAATAGATTGGGAGAAGGGGAAGTGCAACGAGACCTGGGTGTCCTTGTGCACCAGTCGCTGAAGGTAAGCATGCAGGTGCAGCAGGCGGTTAAGAAGGCAAATGGTATGTTGGCATTCGTAGCGAGAGGGTTTGAGTACAGGAACAAGGATGTCTTGCTGCAGTTGTACAGGGCCTTGGTGAGACACCACACCTTGAGTATTGTGTGCAGTTTTGGTCGCCTTATCTGAGGAAGGATGTTCTTGCCATGGAAGGAATTCAGCGAAGATTCACCAGGCTGATACCTGGGATGGCAGGAATGACGTATGAGGAGAGATTGGGTCGATTGGGCTTATACTCGCTGGAGTTTAGAAGAATGAGAGGGGATCTCATTGAAACTTATAAAATTCTGACAGGACTGGACAGACTAGATGCAGGGAGGATGTTCCCGATGGTCGGGGAGTCCAGAACCAGGGGTCACAGTCTAAGGATAAGGGGTAAGCCATTTAGGACAGAAATGAGGAGGAATTTCTTCACCCAGGGAGCGGTGAACCTGTGGAATTCTCTACCACAGATGGCAGTAGAGGTCAATTCATTAAATATATTCAAGAAGGAGTTGGATATATTTCTTAAGGCTAAAGGGATCAAGGGATACAGGGAGAAGGCAGGGACAGGGTACTGAATTTGGATGATCAGCCATGATCTCATTGAATGGCAGAGCAGGCTCGAGGGGCCGAATGGCCTACTTCTGCTCCCATCTTCTATGTTTCTATGTTTCTATGAAGGAGGGTGTGTCTTTTGAAGAAAGGTTGAGCAGGTTGTACCTATACTCATTGGAGTTTAGAAGAATGAGACGGAATCTTATTGAAACATATAAGATTCTGAGGGGGCTTGACAGGGTAGATGCAGAGCGGATGTTTCCCCTCATGGAGGAATCTAGAACTAGGGGGCATAATTTCAGAATAAGGGGGCACCCTTTTGTGGTAAACCACTTTTATCGTTCACTATCGTTACACTATGGTTATCACTGTTTATGTCGTTACACTATGGTTATCACTGTTTACACTGTTGTATCACTACACAAGGTCACCTCTTGCCATGCTGTTATACCTGGGCTGATCACAGCTGACTCCGCCCATGGCTCCGCCTGCTTCCCAGGTATAAAGGTGGTCGACTGGCTGGTATTCCTCCTTGTTGGATCCGATCACCCACGAGGGTGGGCTCTGTTATTTAGCCAATAAAAACCTATAGTTACTAACTTAACTCGTCGCTTTTCATGAACTGAATTGATAGGTATATCAATTTTATTGGCTAAATTTTGAAATGTCTACAACGGAGCAGCCAAACGACCAGTCAGACGTACAGCCTCAGCCAAACGGCCATCTACAACAGCCCCAGCAGCCTGCCTGGCTACGAGCCCTCCGGCCGCCGTACCTGGATCTAAACCCACAGGCTGCGAATTCAGCCCTCGACTTCGAACACTGGCTTAGCTGCTTCGAAGCCTACCTGGGAGAATCCGGCGTGCCTCCGGCATCCAAACTAAGAGTTCTGACCGCTCAGGTGAGCCCTAAAGTATTTGCACTCATCCGGGACATTGCCACATATGAGGACGCCCTCAACCTGTGTGGTAAACCATTGTTTGTATTCCACTGTGTACATGCCTGGACATGCCTCAGCTGACTCCTCCCACAAGTCCTAGTATAAAGGTGACTGCTCCCCAGCCCTTTGTATTTCTGGACCGGTCGACCACTCGAGGCAGACCTTCATTCTTTTGTTAATAAAAGCCTTTAGTTACTCTCTTAACTCTCAGTCTTTTATGAGTAATTGATAGCGCATCAATTTTATTAACAAAATTTTTATAATGGAGAAGATCCTCACACCAGCATGCCTGGACTTAGATCATCGGGAGGCGGACTCATCCACCAAGTTTACTCACTGGCTTAAGTGTTTCGAAAAATTCCTGACCGCCTCCGCAGCAATCAAATCGGACGAGGACAAACTGGATGTCCTGACCTCCAAAGTGAACCACCGAGTGTACTCGGTCATCCAAGACGCGACCTCGTACGCGGACGCTATCAAGCTCCTCAAGGACCAGTACACGCGCCCAGTGAACGAAGTGTACGCCAGGCACCTTCTGGGGAGTCGTAAACAACAACCTGGGGAATCGACCGTGGAATACCTTCAGGCACTGTCTGTGCTTGGCCGGGCCCGTGGTTGTAAGGATGTAAAGGCCGCCGTGTACACAGAGGAACTTATCCGGGACGCTTTTGTAGCGGGCCACAGATCCAATTACACCCGACAGCGACTGTTGGAGCAGAGTGACCTCGACCTCAACAAGGCCTCTGAACTCGCACTATCATTGGATGCAGCCTACCGGGGCATGGATGCCTACTCCTCTGCACCGTGGACGCCGCGGGGAATGACAGCCTGGGACACGGTAGGACCGCCTCATAGCGCCGTGCCACCCCAGCCACACCCCAGCAACGGCCCAACTACAGCAGCAGTGTCCCAAGGCCAGACAGCAGTGCCCCAAGGCCAGAAATGCTACTTCTGTGGCCAGGCAAAACACCCCAGAGCGCGCTGCCCGGCGAAAAACGCGATCTGCTCGGGCTGCGGGAAGAAGGGACACTACGCTAACGTCTGCAGGGCCAAAGCCACCCCGAACCCCAGCAGCGCTGCGTGTGGGCCGCGCGGGCCGCCATCTTGGGCCTCCCCGGCCATGTGCGAACCACCGGTACAGCAGCCATTTTGGACGCCTCCAGCCACATGGGGATCATGGACGCCGCCATCTTGGACGACAGCCGGAACGCAGCAGGCCCCCAACACCGCCTCATCTGATACCCGCAGCGACACACCGACCCCTACGCTGGCATCCGTTACACTGGACCAAGCGAGACCGCACCAGCTGGCCAGTTCCACAATGGACATTAAGGTAAATGGCCACGATACAATCTGCCTTTTTGACTCTGGGAGCACGGAGAGCTTCATCCACCCCGACACGGTGCGGCGTTGCTCTCTCCCAGTCCTGCCTGCGCACCAGCGGATTTCTATGGCCTCCGAGTCCCAGTCGGCGGACATCGGCGGCTACTGCGTAGTGACACTCGTAGTAGACGGGACCGTGTACGATCATTTTAAACTTCTGGTCCTGCCCGACCTCTGCGCTGCCGTCCTGCTGGGGTTAGATTTTCAGTGCCACCTTAAAAGTGTTACGATGGCGTACGGTGGACCCCTACCCCCACTCACAGTCCGCAGCCAGCAGCTCCCAAATTGCCCGCCGCGCACCAGGTGCAACCTCTCCACACTCAGAGTCACCCCCCCCCCACTGTTTGCTAACCTCACCCCCGACTGTAAGCCCATCGCCACAAAGAGCAGGCGATACAGTGCCGGGGACAGGGTTTTCATTAAAACCGAAGTGGAGCGGCTCCTGAAGGAAGGGATTATTGAGGGCAGCACCAGCCCCTGGCGAGCCCAGGTTGTGGTCGTTAAGACCGGCGAGAAGCAGCGCCTGGTCATCGACTACAGCCAGACAATAAATCGCTACACCCTGCTGGACGCCTACCCACTCCCCCGTATAGCTGATATGGTCAACCAGATCGCGCAGTACCGCGTCTTCTCGACCATTGACCTGAAATCAGCGTACCACCAGCTCCCTATCCGCCCTGAGGACCGCCAGTATACTGCCTTTGAGGCCAACGGCCGCCTCTACCACTTCCTTAGGGTTCCCTTTGGCGTCACCAACGGGGTCTCTGTCTTCCAAAGGGAGATGGACCGGATGGTAGATCAAAATGCGTTGCAGGCCACTTTCCCATATCTGGACAATGTGACCATCTGCGGCCGTGACTTGCAGGACCATGACGCAAACCTCGAAAAATTCCTCCGCACCGCCCAACTCCTGAACCTGACATATAACAAGGAGAAGTGCATATTCCGCACAAACCGCCTCGCCATCCTTGGCTGTGTTGTGGAACACGGAGTCATCGGCCCCGACCCCGACCGGATGCATCCCCTTATGGAACTCCCACTGCCCCACTGCCTCAAGGCCCTGAAGAGGTGCCTAGGGTTTTTCTCCTATTATGCCCAGTGGGTCCCCTACTATGTGGACAAGGCCCATCCGCTGATCAAGTCCACCTCTTTTCCCTTGACGGCAGAGGCCTGCTTAGCCTTCCACCGTATCAAGGAAGACATTGCCAAAGCCACCATGCACGCAGTGGACGAATCCATCCCCTTCCAGGTGGAAAGCGACGCGTCCGACTTTGCCCTGGCCGCTACCCTCAATCAGGCGGGGAGACCCGTGGCCTTCTTTTCACGAACCCTCCAAGGCCCGGAGACCAGACACTCCGCTGTTGAGAAGGAGGCCCAGGCGATTGTGGAGGCTGTGCGTCATTGGAGGCACTACCTGGCCGGAAAACGATTTACCCTGCTCACTGACCAACGTTCAGTTGCTTTCATGTTTAACAACAAGCAGAGGGGCAAAATCAAAAATGACAAGATCTTGAGGTGGAGAATCGAACTTTCCACCTACAATTACGAGATCTTGTACCAGCCCGGGAAGCTCAATGAACCCCCGGATGCGCTATCGCGTGGCACCTGCGCCAGCGCGCAGATCGATAGACTGCGGGCCCTCCACAATGACCTCTGCCACCCGGGGGTCACCAGGTTCTTCCACTTCATCAAGGCCTGCAACCTGCCTTACTCTATTGAGGAGGTCAGGACCATGACCAGGAACTGCCAAGTCTGCGCTGAGTGCAAACCGCACTTTTATAGACCAGACAGGGCCCACCTGATAAAAGCCACTCGCCCCTTCGAGCGCCTGAGCGTTGATTTTAAAGGGCCTCTCCCCTCCTCTGACCGCAATGTGTACTTCCTCAATATTATTGATGAGTACTCCCGTTTCCCGTTCGCCATCCCCTGCCCGGACATGACCAGTGCCACGGTCATTAAATGTCTGAACGACCTCTTCACCCTGTTCGGTTTCCCCAGCTATATCCATAGCGACCGGGGCTCATCGTTTATGAGTGACAAACTCCGTCAGTACCTGCTAACTAGGGGTATTGCCACAAGCAGGACCACCAGTTACAACCCCCGGGGGAACGGACAGGTGGAAAGAGAAAATGCGACAGATTGGAAGGCCGCCCTGCTAGCCTTAAAGTCCAGGGGCCTTCCAACCTCCCGCTGGCAGGATGTGCTCCCCGATGCGCTCCACTCTATTCGGTCACTGCTCTGCACTGCCACTAACGCCACCCCTCATGAGAAAATGTTTGTCTTCCCAAGGAAGTCCACATCGGGGACATCGCTACCGCCGTGGCTGACGTCCCCAGGGCCGGTCCTACTGAGAAGGCACGTGAGGACCCATAAAACGGACCCCCTGGTCGAGAGGGTCGACCTCCTCCACGCCAACCCCCAGTATGCTTACATTGCATACCCGGACGGGCGGGAGGACACAGTCTCCATAAGAGACCTTGCACCCTCGGGGGCCGCAGTAACCCACTACTCACTACCACCCCCCCCCCACGATCCGATATCCAGCCCCAGCAGACGGCAGGCCGGGGCCCCGCGACCCGCTCGACATCTACGAGGACGACACGCCTGTGCCACAGCCCACGCAGGACTCGACGCCGGAAGCTCCACTGCCCCTGCCGTCGCCACGCCGATCACAGCGGCAGACAAGACCTCCGGAGAGACTCCAATACACTAACTTTTAATACACTTCACCCCGCCGGACTCAATTTTAAACAAGGGGTGAATGTGGTAAACCACTGTTTGTATTCCACTGTGTACATGCCTGGACATGCCTCGGCTGACTCCTCCCACAAGTCCTAGTATAAAGGTGACTGCTCCCCAGCCCTTTGTATTTCTCGACCGGTCGATCACTCGAGGCAGACCTTCATTCTTTTGTTAATAAAAGCCTTTAGTTACTCTCTTAACTCTCAGTCTTTTATGAGTAATTGATAGCGCATCAACCTGCTAAAAGAACAGTATCGGAGCCCTGTAAACTCAATGTACGCCAGGCATCTCCTAAGATCCCGCTCGCAACAGCCAGGAGAGTTGGTTGATGATTGCTTACGGGCGCTGCAAATACTCGGCAGGGACTGTGACTTTAAAGCCGTAACAGCTGCAGAACATACAGATGGAAACATCCGAGATGCCTTCGTGAAAGGCCTTCGGTCAGACTACTCACGGCAAAGACTGCTGGAATCAAAGGACCTCGACCTGAAAACAGCTGCTATCCTCGCTCGCTCCTTGGAAGTGGCCCATCGGGACCTCGAGGCGTACTCCAGGTACTGTGCTGCGCGACCCTGGGACTCGGGCCCGACCCCGGCCGCAATACCCCTCGCACCGCCGCCTCTGGGACCTACCATAGCGTCGGTGCCCCGGAACCGTTCGGGACCGCCACCCCCCGGTACCAGCTGCGACATCGGAGCCCCGCGATCAGGCCGCCGGCTGCTTCTTCTGTGGCCAGGTGAAACATCCGAGGGCGCGCTGCCCTGCAAGAAACGCGACCTGCTCCGACTGCCACAAGAAAGGCCACTTCGCGAAGGCCTGCAGGGGGAAAGCCACAGACGCCAGCAGTGCCTCATGCGAGTTGTGGGGGCGGCCATCTTTCATCAAGGCCACAGATGCCAGTAACCCCTCGTGTGAGTCGTGGGGGTGGCCATCTTTGATCAAGGCCACCGACGCCGGCAGTGCCTCATGTGAGTTGTGGGGGCGGCCATCTTCTCCGCCATTTTATTCAACGTCGTGGGCGCCGCCATTTTGTTCACCACACTCGACCACCACCTTGTCTCCAGACCTGACCACCGCCTCACCCGCAGACTACAGCAGCTCGCTCAGCCATACACTAGCCTCCGTCACACTTGACCAAGCTCGCCCGCATCACCTGTCCAAGTCCATGATGGACATCAAAGTAAACGGCCACGCCACGACCTGCCTGTTCGACAGCGGAAGCACGGAGAGCTTCATCCATCCAGACACGGTGAGCCACTACTCCCTCACTGTCCGGCCAACGCGCAACCGGATCTCGATGGCGTCGAGGTCCCATTCTACAGACATCAGCGGCTACTGTGTTGTGACCCTGTCGGTTCGGGGCACGGAGTATAAAAATTTTAAACTTCTCGTCCTGCCCCAGCTCTGCGCTGCCGTCCTACTAGGGCTGGATTTCCAATCCCACCTTCAAAGTGTCACTTTGGCATACGGTGGACCCCTCCCCCCACTCACAGTCTACAACCAGCAGCTTTTAAACCGCCCACCGCCTACCACCTGCGGCCTATCCACCCTCAAGGTCCCGCCCCCCTCCCTGTTCGCTAACCTCACCCGCGACTGTAAACCCGTCGCTACCAAGAGCAGGCGGTACAGCGCCGGGGACAGAGCTTTTATTAGCTCCGAGGTGCAGTGACTCCTGAAGGAGGGCATCATCGAGAGAAGCAACAGCCCCTGGCGTGCCCAGGTCGTAGTCGTTAAGACCGGCGATAAACACCGCCTGGTCATCGACTACAGCCAAACCATAAACCGGTACACCCAGCTGGACGCATATCCCCTTCCCCGCATATCTGATATGGTCAATCAGACTGCACAGTACCGGGTATTCTCTACCATCGACCTTAAGTCGGCCTATCACCAACTCCCTATCCGCCCTGAGGACCGCCAGTATACTGCCTTCGAGGCGAATGGCCGCCTCTACCACTTCTTTAGGGTTCCCTTCGGCGTCACCAACGGGGTTTCGGTCTTCCAAAGGGAGATGGACCGGATGGTTGACCAGAACGGGCTGCATGCCACGTTCCCTTATCTAGATAACGTCACCATCTGCGGCCGCGACCGGCAGGACCATGATGTTAATCTGGAGAGATTCCTCCGTACGGCCCAACGGCTGAACCTCACCTACAATAAGGAGAAATGTGTGTTTAACACCTCGTGCCTTGCCATCCTCGGCTGCGTAGTAGAGAATGGAGTCATCGGCCCCGACCCCGAAAGAATGCGCCCCCTCATGGAGCTTCCCCTCCCCCACTGTCCAAAGGCGCTGAAGAGAACCCTGGGGCTCTTCGCCTACTATGCCCAATGGGTGCCCAATTATGCGGACAAAGCCAGACCCCTCATGAAGTCCACCTCCTTCCCCCTGATGGCAGAAGCATGCGCAGCCTTCTCCCTCATAAAGGGAGACATTGCTAAGGCCACAATGCACGCGGTGGATGAGTCTATCCCTTTCCAAGTGGAGAGCGATGCATCCGACTTCGCCCTAGCTGCAACCCTTAACCAGGCAGGGAGACCTGTGGCCTTCTTCTCAAGGACCCTCCAGGGCCCTGAGATCCGACACTCTTCGGTCGAGAAGGAGGCCCAGGCGATCGTGGAGGCAGTACGACGCTGGAGGCATTACCTGGCAGGCAAACGATTTACCCTCCTCACCGGCCAGCGCTCGGTCGCTTTTATGTTTAACAACAAGCTGAGGGGCAAAATCAAGAACGACAAGATCTTGAGGTGGAGAATCGAGCTCTCCACCTACGATTATGATATCTTGTACCGGCCTGGTAAACTGAACGAACCCCCAGATGCTCTATCACGAAGTACATGCGCCTACGCGCAAATTGATAGACTGCAGACCCTCCACAACGACCTCTGCCACCCCGGGGTCACCAGACTTTACCACTTCATTAAGGCCCGCAACCTGCCCTACTCCATCGAGGAGGTCAGGACCATGACCAGGAACTGCCAAACCTGTGCCGAATGCAAACCGCATTTCTTTAGGCCGGACAGAGCAAGCCTGATCAAGGCCACCCGCCCCTTCGAGCGCTTGAACATCGATTTTAAGGGGCCCCTCCCGTCCTCTGACCGTAATGTGTACTTCCTCAACATTATTGATGAGTACTCCCATTTCCCCTTTGCCTTCCCCTGCCCAGACATGACCAGTACCACGGTCATCAAATGCCTGAACGACCTCTTCGCCTTGTTCAGGTTCCCGAACTATATACATAGCGACCGGGGCTCATCCTTCATGAGCGAGGAACTTCGCCAGTTCCTACTAGCAAGAGGTATTGCTGCAAGCAGGACCACCAGCTACAACCCCCGAGGGAACAGCCAGGTGGAAAGAGAGAACGCAACTGTCTGGAAGGCCGTTCTCTTAGCCTTAAAGTCTAAGGGCCTCCCAACCTCTCGCTGGCAGGAAGTCCTCCCGGCAGCGCTGCATTCCATCCGGTCACTGCTTTGCACTGCCATTAACGCCACCCCCCATGAATGAATGTTTGTTTTCCCCAGGAAGTCGACTACGGGAACCTCGCTACCAACATGGTTGACTTCTCCGGGGCCCGTCTTGCTGCGAAAGCACATGAGGGCCCATAAAACGGACCCCCTGGTCGAGAGGGTGGACCTCCTGCACGCCAACCCCCAATACGCCTATGTGGCATACCCAGACGGGCGGGAGGACACAGTCTTCTTACGAGACCTCGCACCCTCGGGCACCCCTGAGACACCACCGTTACCCCCCCACCACCCCCCCAAATCCAGCCCAGGTAGACGGCATGCCGGAACCCCACGAGCCTTCGCCGACCACGCAGACACCAGCATTAACATCGGATACTGCACCACCGCCGCCGCTGCTGCGCCGATCAGAAAGGCTTACGAGGCCTCCGGACAGACTGACATACCCGAACTGGTAGTACACTTCACCCCGCCGGACTCAAATTTAAACAAGGGGTTTATATCGTTACACTATGGTTATCACTGTTTACACTGTTGTATCACTACACAAGGTCACCTCTTGCCACGCTGTTATACCTGGGCTGACCACAGCTGACTCCGCCCATGGCTCCGCCTGCTTGCCCAGGTATAAAGGTGGTCGACTGGCTGGTATTCCTCCTTGTTGGATCCGATCACCCACGAGGGTGGGCTCTGTTATTTAGCCAATAAAAACCTATAGTTACTAACTTAACTCGTCGCTTTTCATGAACTGAATTGATAGGTATATCACCTTTTAAATCAGAAATGAGGAGGAATATCTTCTCGCAGAGGGTCGTGAATCTTTGGAATTCTCTTCCCCAGAGAGCTGTGGAGGCTGGGTCATTGAATATATTTAAGGTGGAGATAGACATATTTTTGAATTGTAAGGGAGTCAAGGGTTATGGGGTGTGGGCAGGGAAGTGGAGTTAAGGCCAAGATTAGATCAGCCTTGATCTTATTGAATGGCGGAGCAGGCTCGAGGGGCTGAATGGCCTACCCCTGCTCCTACGTCTTATGTTCTTATGTTCTTTGCTTTGTGAAGGGAACATGAACAATGAAAACATCATCAACCAGCTGATTGGACAGAAGCTGGTGAACTTGGAAAGGTTTGTCTTAACCTGTTGATCATGTATTATTAGTGAAAGTCGCAGTGAGCAATATGAACAGTTTAACAGATACAGTAATATTGGTGCACAGTCGGGTGGAATAGTTCATTGTTATTGGTAGATCTTCCATGGCGTTGCTCACAGGCAGTCTGGGGCCGAGAGCTTGGTTACTGAGCCCCACTCTCAGCTCCTCACTGTTGACCGGCTCCTCCCAGCCCTTGATTTTGGTGCTCACTCCCTGATCTGTAAATGTAGACAACCACTTATCATTGGTAGACCTCCCATGCCATTGCTCATAGGTAGTCAATGAGTGTCAGCATGGATTTGTGAAGGGCCGGTCATGTCTGACTGATCTAATAACCTTTCGGAGGAGGTCAGTAACATGGACAAGGGAGTGTCTCTGGATCTTGTATGAGTGGACTTCCAGAGGGTTCAATTATGAGGACAGGTTGCACAGGCTGGGCTTGTATTCCCTCTAGTATAGAATATTAAACGGTGATATAATTGAGGTGTTTAAGATGTTCAAAGAGTTGGTAGGGTAGATCGATAAAAACGATTTCCTCTGGCGGGGAAATCCAGAACAAAGGGGCATGAGCTTAAAATTAGAGTTAGCCTGGTCAGGGATGTGATGTCAGGAAGCACTTCTTCTCCCAAAGGCTAGCAGAATTGTGGAACTCTCTCCCCCCATATCTATTGAGGCTGGGGGTCAATTGAAAACTTCAAAAATGAGATTGATAGATTTTTGTTAGGCAAGAGTTTTAAGGGATGTGGAACCAAGGCGGGGAAATGGAGTTAACATACAGGTCAGCCATGCTTTGGCAGAATAGACTCGAGGGGCTGAAAGGCCTCCTCCTGTTCCTAAGTTGATCAAGAGATATCAAACAAAGACAGGTAAATGGATTTGAGGTGCAGAGCAGCCATGGTCTAATTGAATACTGGAGCAGGCTCGAGGGGCTGAATGGCCGGCTCCTGTTGCTTTAAATGTATGCAATTACTTAACATAATTGGTAGAAGGCAAACAATCCCATCACTGCCCATCGCCCACGCACCCTGTGCTATGGGTCATAACCACATGGAAACCTGTTATTGCTTTCTAGCGAAACAAGTCAGTTTAACTTAAGTAAAGCCCAAAGGTTTTTCCCATATATGGTTTCAAGGTGAGGTCAAACCGTGACATAACCGAGTAAGCCCCACCCTCACACTGCGCATCACACTGAGATGAGACATCACAATAGCTTTGTAAAGTAGATAAATATTAGCCAGGCTGAGATAACAACAGTTTGTAAAGGCAAGGGAACTGCACTGAGTCTGATCTGTCTAGGACTGAATGCGGTCGGCTCGAACATCTGAACAGCTTTGCTCTGTGAAGACAACACGAACAATTGAAACATCATCAACCAGCGGCTTGGACAGAATTCGTGAACTTTGAAAGGTTTGTCTTTCTGGGATCTCAGGAATGGACGTATGAGGAGAGATTGGGTTGATTGGGCTTATATTCGCTGGAGTTTAGAAGAATGAGGGGATCTCATTGAAACTTATAAAATTCTAACAGGACTAGACAGACTAGATGCAGGAAGGATGTTCCCGATGGTTGGGGAGTCCAGAACCAGGGGTCACCATCTAAGGATAAGGGGTAAGCCATTTAGGACAGAGATGAGAAGGAATTTCTTCACCCAGAGAGTGGTGAACCTGTGGAATTCTCTACCACAGAAGGCAGTTGAGGCCAATTCATTAAATATATTCAAGGAGTTGGATATATGTCTTGAGGCTAAAGGGATCAAGGGATATGGGGAGAAAGCAGGGACAGGGTACTGAATTTGGATGATCAGCCATGATCTCATTGAATGGCGGAGCAGGCTCGAGGGGCCGAATGGCCTACTCCTGCTCCTATCTTCTATGTTTCTATGTTCCTATGTCTTAACCTGTTTATCTTGTATTATTAGTGAAAGTCATAATGAGCAATATGAACAGTTTATCAGATACAGTAATATTGATGCACAGTCAGGTGGAATAGTTCAGTTTGTTATTGGTAGTTCTTCCATAGCGTTGCTCATAGGTAGTCTGAATCCCGGAGCCTGGTTACTGATGGTTACTGAGCCCCACTCCTCACTGACCGTCTCCTCCCAGTCCTGGAGTTTAATGCTCACTCCCTGATCTGTAAATGTAGACAACTATTTACTGACTGTGACTAACTGTGTTTGGAGCTGTACTTCCAGCTTGTATCATTCCCCGTGAAAGTCAGAGTCAGTTACAGCAAAATCCGTGCAGATATAAAGGCTCAAATCCTGGAAACTGAAAGCAGGTCAGTTCATGTTGGTTGTTCTGATCAACTTGTCCTGGACACGGGGATAGTCTGTGGGACAGCTCAGCCCGACCATTTAAAAAGTCAAGAGCGTCCCTCTTGAAACCGCTGATTGGTGTTGAATGAACGGCTCTAAATAAGAGGAGAGGCTGACAGGGAGAGTGAACAACTGAATAATCAGTTTCTCAAAGTGTTCACCAGTACTGAGAGCTCAGGGTTAAGACTCGAAGAATGTACTCCTGGGCAGTAATGCCACTGGAGCTGCCTTGACCGAGCTTGGTACCTGCCCACACAGCTCGACGCTGGCCCAGGTGTTGACTTTTTAAAGGGAATTTGATAAATCCTTTTACAGGTTATATGGTTTACTATACGAGGGGAGCGATAAAATGCCTGTCGTTGTCCTTGTTGCAATCCAGTGATTTTTGTCATTTCTTCTTCTGCCACAGGTACAGGTTGGTGTCAGGACGAGTGAGAGGAAATGGACGGTTTCATCAAACTACCAACAGACTAAAGTTGTCAGTAACAAAACCACAAAGACACCTGGATCACACATCCTGACATCACATCAATGCCAGCAGAGATACCACAAAGGAGGAAACAGCAACACTGAAATACCCCTCAACCCCTCCATTTCTTTAGTGTCAACTGTACATCTTTTAATTTCTTTATTTGACGGCCAATAACAGATCCATTTAAACTCGCAGCCAATGATTGGAGATGGTGTTAAACCAACTCTTTCCCTTCTGGCACGTTTCTTTCCCATTTTTAAAATTTTCCCACGCCCCTCTCCCTCCTCCCTAGTTCTCCCCTGGGCTGGACCTTCACGTCCAGCACTCAGGTCCCCGCATCGGCATCAAGCACCAACCCTGCTCCAACTCCAGGCTCAGTTCGGCATTGCTCGGGGTTAACTGCACTGGCACTGGATAGGGCCCAGTCCATACAGTCATCTCCGACCGATGTCGACCGGTGGTCCAAGTGTTGGGACTGAACAGGAAAGTCTCAAGGGTGGACGCTCCGGTTGTTGCCTCGATGGTGTGGAATGGGATGAGCTGGTTAAAGCCAATCCATCCCAGTCAACTACATCGGGTGAAACCCCGGTACCATTTGTACTGAGGCCTCCCAGGATAGAGGAAGAGTCCTCCTCTGGCACCAGCTGGTTCGGAGGTGTCCGTGCCTACTGGTGCCAGAATCAGGCTGGTTCCCCCAAGCGCCACCAGCTACTGTTGGTGTGTCCTTCCCCAGAGGCATCCGTCCCCTCTGGTGACACCAACGCAGCCCCGGGACATTGTCTCCAGTTGGCGCCAGCTCATTTGGGGGCACCACCCTCGGTGGACTCGACCCTTCACAGGGTCACCTATGCTGTGGGTGACGTCCACTTTGGTGAGTGCAGCTGCAGATCTCTATTTATAGATCTGTAGCTCCCACCCACCACTGTGGACCCACCTTCAGCCGCTCCCTACGACACTCGAGAGGCACTCCCAGGGAGGGTGCGTGCGCTCCAGAAACCAAACTGGGAGCCTGAGTTGACCACGGCTTCCGTGCGTTGAGGTTTTTCCATGTATTCAAAACAAGGGTGACTTCGAGTCTGAAACTGTGAGTTCTGGAAGTCCCATCACTTGTGGGGGTTGAGTCTTTACCTGGGGTCTTGCAAAGGCCTCAGGCACCGACCTTTGTTGGATTCCCCCTCCCAATTTCCAAGGCGGTTTGGGCAGACTTGATAGGCGCGCCCCAGTTATGGCCAAGGTTGACAGCCCCGCCACTCTGCCTCACAACTTAAGGTTCGCTGGTACAGCTGGTGAACTTCAGTCGTGAAAGCCTCAGAAGGAAGGGAACTGCCCAGGAAACTAGTCCTGTTCCACCCACCAGGATCCAAATGGTGGGACATGTGGGTCTGGCGGACCTTCCTGCAGTGTTTGGCGCATATCCCGAATTCCCTGCCATCAAATCCACTGGGGCTGGCTTCACTGACCAGTAGGTGAGTTGAGGGAGCAATCCCTGCCAGAGAGGACCACCTTCAGAGAGTATCTGCTGCAGCAGCAGACTGTGTGGGTGCTCTCAATGTAGGAGCAGGATCTATCATCCAGTGGATCTTGCATCGCCACTTAGTTTGTCCTCACACCTTGGGGATCCTTCAGGTTCTGCAGATGCCCATTGGTGCTGAGGGCTTCTTTGGCGAGCAAGTGGAGGATTTGCTGTAGCAGAACCTTCAGGCATTCCCAAATTGACACACAAGGGTGGGAGGGCACTGCTCACTTTGTAGCTTAGCCCACCCCATCTATAGGCCCCTTCCACTCGCCAACACCAGTCCACTCACCATCACCATCCACTCACCCCCACCATCCACTCACCACCACCAGTCCACTCACCATCACCAATCCATTCACCACCACCATCCACTCACCACCACCAATCCATTCACCCCCACCAGCCTATTCAAGGCCTTATCCGGAGCACAATGTCCTTTGTATCTTGCTAGCCCGCCATTCCAGATTAGGACCTGGAATGCAGGTAGCTCACAAGTAACACTCGAGACCCTGTCCAGCTCCACCTCCCCCAGCAGTGATCATGCCTGGATAGCCCACCTCAGAGTTGTGTGGGTGGGCTATTTCCAGTACTTCCCTGTGGAAGTGGATCACTCTGGATGTTTGGTTTGTCCATCAGAGGAACCATCTACTAGTGGGCATACTGGCAGGTCTTCTACCATCCACACTGAGAGCGAGTGATCGTCATCCAGAAGGCTCAACTGTTGGGGGTATTTCTCCAGTTGAGCCTTCTGGATGACCATCACTCTGCCAGTAATGTATCCACAGGTCTCCTTTGTCGCAGCATCTGAACTAGAGCTGGTGGTCCTGGGAGCACAGTGTTCTCCATACATTGGTGCTACAGCCATCAGCTGAATGCTTTGACATATGGGTGGGAGCCACATTCAGGATGAATGGTCTTCTCGGCCAGTGATTTCACTTGGCATTTCAACAGGCTCGGGGTGTGAACGGTATAATAGGACATCTCCACTTTCAGACTCGGTGCAGGGTAAGTCAGTGTGTCTGCAGACAGACAATATGACAAGGGTCCGGTAAGTCAACAAACAGGGTGGGACCCTCCTTCCTGGGTCCCTCTGTCAAGTTGACGCATTGCTTCCCATTGGTGCTTGAACGACGGGGTGACACTCTTGGTGCCACATTTGGCCCGGGGAGGACAACACAACAGTCGGCACACTCAGCTGCTCTGTAGTTCACCCTAACTAGTGGATGATCCACACTGAGGTAGTCCAGAACATCTTCAGGACTTGGGGGGTTTACCAGGTCGATCGACTTACTCGCATCACCGGATAATCACCAATCTGCTGGAGGACCTCAGGCTGTCGGGGCGGAGGCCCGGCAGTCTTTCGTGCTTTTGTTTCTGGATTCTGTTGCTCAGGGTTGCCTGATCTCCAGGATGCTCCAGGAAATTGCAGCAGGTGGTGGTTCTGGTTAACCCTTTGGTTACCTCACAAACCGTGCTTCAGGGACATCCGGGTGTTGAATACACACTTTGATTTCAGGAGCCCACGGGAGAAATCCATGTCATTTTTAGAGTATAGAGGACCCTACCTTTTTTAGGGAATTTTTCATTCTGACATCCTCCACACACTGCTGGACACTGTCCAACTGGTACTCAGGGTGAGGAGGGCGGACCGTACCTGCAAGCGAACAGATTCTCCGGCTCCCAGGACAAATAGATCAAAGTGGGTGTTATTCATGGGTGCCAGCGCCAGATCCAAACAGTAAGCTGAACCGTCAGGATCTGGATTTGGATCCTGCCAGCTTCTGATTGATGGCCTGGCAGTTGAGATGGAATGCCCGTCAGATTAGGGTATACCAGCAGTGCAGCACTCATGGGTAATGCTCACTTTATTGTGTCTGTCCTGGTCATTTAAGCCTCTGTTCCCATACAAGTACCTCCACCCTCTTTGTCCTCTGTACTACTTGGTTAGTCGCCAGCTGTGTGTGCAGAATGCCTGAATGAAGATCACAGCTCCCTTGTCAGCTGTTCCCATGTCAGCTGCTCCCTTGTAAGCTCCTCTTCATTCTTCAAGTGACGCGGCATTTGCCACCCACCTGGTTGTCTCTTGGGTCTAGTGGGGAGTGTTGGTATGTCTTTTCCTCGTTCTGGGTTGTCTTTGGGTGTCAACAAACTGGGTTCTGGGGTGTGCTAAAAGTTAACACTGCACGGGAGTCGGGGAGGGAGGGGAAAAACAAGTGGGTTTGTCCTTCAAAGTTAGGATGTCTTAACAAAATGTCTTAACAGGGAAGGTCACGCCTTAAGAGATTTTCCCCAGGCAAATTGTGCCGATGCATCCCAGTAATTAGATCCATGTTCCACCCCCAATTCGGCCTGTCAATGTTTAGGAACGGATGTTCCCAGCAAATTAAATGGTGTCACAGTTAACACTTTAAAGAAAAGATTGGGGACAGTTTTCGTTCAACCTGGAACGACAGAAATGGAAACACTAGACAACCTGCCAACCAGTTTCTCGTCATCGCTGAATATTGGGTTTGTGACTGCTGCTACAGAACTAGACAGGAGATTGTTGAAGACCAGGCTCTCGGGGATTGTGTTCAATTGATGTTAGCAGAGTTGAAGTGAGAAAGTAATTGTCTTAGAACACTTGGGCCATAATGATCTCCTGGGCTAGTTTCGATCGCCTAAGGGGGTCGGAGAGGAATTTCCCAGATTTTTTTCCCAAATTGGCCTGGGTTTTTATGTCTGGTTTTTCGCCTCTCCCAGGAGATCACATGGTGGGGGGGTCTATATATTGCGATGGACAAGGCTGGATGGACCAGAGAGTCTTTTCGTGTACAAGTCATCTTTCAATAACTGAAATGTGAGAAGTTTAACATCTGAAAATAAACATGGATTGAAAATGAACAAACTTACTATGTGTCTCCTGATTTGTGCACGGATCATTGAAGGGAACAGAAAGGGGAAGAGATGAGTTCTGATTGTCCCTGGGCTCAGTTACTGACTGGGTGAACTCTTTGAGCCACACACTAGGCTGGACCCAGATTGATTCCCCAGTCTGCACATACAAACATACAAAAAGACATACAAAAGTAGATGAAGACTATCAGGCCCATTAAGCTCACCCCATCCAGTAGACAGTAGGGCCGCACATGCTGCTGTCCCACCTACCAGTTACGCTATCTCTGGAAACAGACAAAGAAACATGGCCAATTCAGGAAAAACCTCTGGCCAATTGCTCTCCAACTCCCAACACATGACAATCTAAACTAACCACTAACTCTCGCTGTAACTGGTAATGTCCTCTCAGGGATTGGCCAAGATCATACAGCACAGAAGGAGGCCATTCAGCCCATCGTGCCTCTGCCAGCTCTTTGAATGCACGATCCAATTAGCCCCACACTTCCGCTCTTTCCCCGTAGCCCAGCAAATCTTTCCTTTTCAAGCATTTACCCAATTCCCTTCTGAAAGTTGCAGTGGATGGAATTATAAGTTGGTGGAATTCTGTCATGTGATCCCCAAAGTTCCAGTAACTAAATTGCCAAATCCCCCATTCAGTAAAACCTGGATTGGGCTTATTCAGTCACTAAAACACCAGTGGCACTTTCAAAGTCCCAGGCCACGTCAAGGAACTCCTCCAAACACAATTAACCAACAAAGTAGTGAATTGGTACAAAAACAAATACTAGTGGGGAGGGGCTGGGGGTGAAGAATTGAGTGGGGGAAACAAGACAACACTTGGCATGTACTGAGAGGCAGAGTCGTGTGTTGGGTTTCCAACTCTGCAGGTTGTCCCGGAGTCTCCAGGAATTTAATCTCCTGGATTTTTTTTTATTCGTTCATGGGATGTGGGCTTCGCTGGCAAGGCCAGCATTTACTGCCCATCGCTAATTGCCCTTGCAAAGGTGGTGGTGAGCCGCCTTCTTGAACCGCTGCAGTCCGTGAGGTGAAGGTGCTCCCACAGGAGCGGTTTGGTAGAACTGAGCGACTTGCTCGGCCATTTCAGATGGCAGTTAAAGAGTCAACCCCATTGCTGTGGGTCTGGAGTCACATATAGGTCAGACCGGGTAAGGCCAGCAGATTTCCTTCCCTAAAGGATATTAGTGAACAAGGTGGGATTTTAGTGCAATCCAATAGTTTCATGGTCATCATTACTGATGGTAGCTTTTTATTCCAGATTTTTTTACGTGACTGAATTTAAATTCCCCAGCTGCCATGTGGTGGGATTTAAACTCATGTCTCTCAGATTGTTTAATCTAAGTCTGTCTCTGGATTGCTAGTCTGGTAACATAACCACTATGCTATCATTCCCAATTGCAGCTTTGAGCAAACCTGGGATAAAAGTCACCAGGGCATTAAAGTAAATGATTTTTTATTTCCATTTTCTTTGACCACTTTCATTCATTTATAAAAATATTGGAGACGGGGGAAAAAGGCGGTTGGATCCAGCAGGTCATGTGATGAAAGCGCCAGGAATACGTCCAATCAGAGATGGCGACTCGTGTTGTGTGACTCATGCCATTTATATACCAAGACAAAATAAAATAATAGCAGGCGTTGATAATTGTGGGTGGCACCAAGACACACACGTGCAGAATGTGAAGCCTGTTGAATAATCACTGACTACTGAGGCACAAGTGGGTCTAAATAACACTTTAACAAACAGAATGGCTGCACATTAATGGCACAGTAATTAACTTGGGTTATAATAGGCTTTATTTTGGAAGTACTTAACTCCCAAACTCTCATTACCACACGGCTTGCCAAGAAACAACTGGATCGCCTTTCAATCACAGGTGTTAGAACTCTCAACCAATCAGCACAGTATTAACCCTTTGCTCCCCGGAAGTTAAAAGAACTTTCATTTTCAATTGACATTGAGAATGACTATTTTGGGAACTGCCTCCCCGGTTTAGCGCCACGATTTTCCCCAGCTAAACTGGGTTTATAACACACTATTCACATGGTTAATGCCCTGAGGCACTTTAGAGAGTAGAATGAGATGCCAATTAGTAATACTAAGAAAGAAGCAATGGACACAAGTAACACTGCACCTTCACTGGACAGCTGCTGACGATAACCTTCAAACCGCCCTCACAACAGATGTCAAGCCAGCTCGTTCTTCAAGGTGAGAAATGACCCTGGATGATAATCCTGAGATTTATTCTCCTTTTTGTTTCTTACCCGGCTCCCAACATTAAATTACTTGGTTTTATTACCCCATTGTCTTCTATTTGCAAATGTGAGCTATTGGAGCTTGATAGACAAACATGCTCACACGTGTCGCCTAGAAACACAAACAAATTGATTTTTTGTTAAACAGTGAGGATATTGCACCTTGAGATCCAATCCATGTGCTGCCGTCAAAAATGGGTGAATAGTTTAGGGTCTGGTCATTACAAGGACAATGTTGAAGGATAAAGGACCGACTGAAAGGTTGCTGCTGAATTTAGCAAAGACCAACTTTCCAATGTTGATACCAGGTAAACAATAGCACAAGGCAATTTTGATTTACGCCCTCCAATTTCTCAGTAGTGCATCAAGAACTTGCATTGATAGACCTTTCACAACATCAGGACATCCCAAAGCACTTTACAGCCAATCAAACACTTCCTTAAAGTGTAATCGCTGCTGCAATGTAGGAAACGTAGCAGCCAATTTGCGCACAGCAAGCTCCCACAAATTGCGATGAAATAATGACCAGATAATCTGTTTTTTTTAGTGATGTTGGTTGAGGGATAAATGTTGGGCCAGGGGAACTCCCCTACCCTTCTTCAAAATACTGGCCATGGGATATTTTAAGTCCAGCTGAGAGGACAGATGGGGCCTCGGTTTAACGTCTCATCCGAAAGACGGCACCTCCGACAGTGCCGCACTCCCTCAGTATGGCACTGAAGTGTCAGCTTAGAGTACGTGCTACCACTGGGCCACGCAGGCACCTAAATCAAACAGCTAGATGATTTTAAAAGCACGGGATAATGGAACAAGAAACCTGAATGGGTTTCTAGAAGGAACTAGACAGGTTCTTATCAACAAATGGGATTCAGGGTTATTAGAAACACACCAAGGGATTACAGTGGATAGGTGGGCTCATCAGAACATAAGAACGTAAGAAATAGGAGCTGGAGTCAGCCATTCGGCCCCTCGGGCCTGCTCCGCTGTTCAATAAGATCATAACTGATCTGATCTTGGCCTCAACTCCACTTCCCTGCCCGCTCCCCATAACGCTCGACTCCGTTAGCGTTCAAACATCTGTCTATCTCCACCTTAAATATATTCAATGACCCAACCTCCACAGCTCTCTGTGGAAGAGAATTCCAAAGATTCACGACCCTCTGAGAAGAAATTCCTCCTCATTTCCGATTTAAAAGGGTGCTCCCTTATTCTGAAATTATGCCCCCTAGCAGGCAGGTAGTGCAGGGGTCCCCTGTGACCATCCCCCTTTCAAACAGATATACTGCTTTGGATATTGGTGAGGGAGATGCTTATCAGAGGAAGGCAGCAGCAGCCAACTTCCTGGCACCGTGGGTGGTTCTGCTGCACAGGACGGGAGGGAAAAGAGCGAGAGAGCTATACTGATAGGGGATTCTATTGTAAGGGGAATAGATAGACGTTTCTGCGGCCGCAAACGAGACTCCAGGATGGTATGTTGCCTCCCTGGTGCAAGGGTCAGGGATGTCTCGGAGCGGCTGCAGAGCATTTTGGAAGGGGAGGGTGAACAGCCAGTAGTCGCTGTGCATATAGGTACCAACGATATAGGTAAAAACCGGGATGAGGTCCTAAAAGCTGAATATAACGAGTTAGGAGGTAAATTTAAAAAACGGCCAGGTCTCTCCAGACGTTGCCGATAACCCAGACCCTTGAATCTGGGAATTCGATTCGTGCCTCTTCTCAGCATCATCTGCAGCACTTGAATATCTTCCTTGTGTCTCGGTAACCAGAACTGGACACAGTGATCAAGGTGGGTCTGACCGGAACTGGACACAGTGCTCAAGGTGGGACTTACCAGAACTGGACACAGTGCTCAAGGTGGGACTGACCAGAACTGGACACAGTGCTCAAGGTGTGACTGACCAGAACTGGACACAGTGCTCAAGGTGGGACTGACCAGAACTGGACACAGTGCTCAAGGTGGGTCTGGCCAGAACTGGACACAGTGCTCAAGGTGGGACTGACCAGAACTGGACACAGTGCTCAAGGTGGGTCTGACCAGAACTGGACACAGTGCTCAAAGTGGGTCTGACCAGAACTGGACACAGTGCTCAAGGTGGGACTGACCAGAACTGGACACAGTGATCAAGGTGGGTCTGACCAGAACTGGACACAGTGCTCAAGGTGGGACTGACCAGAACTGGACACAGTGGTCAGGGTGGGACTGACCGGAACTGGACACAGTGCTCAGGGTGGGACTGACCAGAACTGGACACAGTGATCAAGATGGGACTGACCGGAACTGGACACAGTGCTCAAGGTGGGACTGACCAGAACTGGACATAGTGCTCAAGGTGGGACTGACCAGAACTGGACACAGTGCTCACGGTGGGACTGACCAGAACTGGACACAGTGCTCAAGGTGGGACTGACCAGAACTGGACACAGTGCTCAAGGTGGGACTGACCAGAACTGAACATAATGCTCAAGGTGGGACTGACCAGAACTGGACACAGTGCTCAAGGTGGGACTGCCCAGAACTGGACACAGTGCTCAAGGTGGGACTGACCTGAACTGGACACAGTGCTCAAGGTGGGACTGACCTGAACTGGACCCAGTGCTCAACGTGGGTCTAACCAGAACTGGACACAGTGATCAAGGTGGGTCTAACCAGAACTGGACACAGTGATCAAGGTGGGACTGACCAGAACTGGACACAGTGCTCAAGGTGGGACTGACCAGAACTGGACACAGTGCTCAAGGTGGGAATGACCAGAACTGGACACAGTGATCAAGGTGGGTCTGACCAGAACTGGACACAGTGCTCAAGGTGGGTCTGACCAGAACTGGACACAGTGCTCAAGGTGGGACTGACCGGAACTGGACACAGTGCTCAAGGTGGGTCTGACCAGAACTGGACACAGTGCTCAAGGTGGGACTGACCAGAACTGGACACAGTGCTCAAGGTGGGTCTGACGAGAACTGGACACAGTGCTCAAGGTGGGACTGACCGGAACTGGACACAGTGCTCAAGGTGGGTCTGACCAGAACTGGACACAATGCTCAAGGTGGGTCTAACCAGAACTGGACACAGTGATCAAGGTGGGACTGACCAGAACTGGACACAGTGCTCAAGGTGGGACTGACCAGAACTGGACTCAGTGCTCAAGGTGGGTCTGACCAGAACTGGACACAGTGTTCAAGATGGGACTGACCAGAACTGGACACAGTGCTCAAGATGGGTCTGACCAGAACTGGACACAGTGCTCAAGGTGGGTCTGACCAGAACTTGACACAGTGCTCAAGGTGGGTCTGACCAGAACTGGACACAGTGCTCAAGGTGGGTCTGATCAGAACTGGACACAGTGCTCAAGGTGGGACTGACCAGAACTGGACACAGTGCTCAAGGTGGGTCTGACCGGAACTGGACACAGTGCTCAAGGTGGGTCTGACCAGAACTTGACACAGTGCTCAAGGTGGGTCTGACCGGAACTGGACACAGTGCTCAAGGTGGGTCTGACCAGAACTGGACACAGTGCTCAAGGTGGGTCTGACCAGAACTGGACACAGTGCTCAAGGTGGGTCTGACCAGAACTGGACACAGTGCTCAAGGTGGGTCTGACCAGAACTGGACACAGTGCTCAAGGTGGTTCTGCCCAGAACTGGACACAGTGCTCAAGGTGGGACTGACCAGAACTGGACACAGTGCTCAAGGTGGGTCTGACCAGAACTGGACACAGTGCTCAAGGTGGGACTGACCAGAACTGGACACAATGCTCAAGGTGGGACTGGCCAGAACTGGACACGGTGCTCAAGGTGGGACTGACCAGAACTGGAGACAGTGCTCAAGGTGTGTCTGACCAGAACTGGACACAGTGCTCCAGGTGGGACTGACCAGAACTGGACACAGTGCTCAAGGTGGGACTGACCAGAACTGGACACAGTGCTCAAGGTGGGACTGACCAGAACTGGACACAGTGCTCAAGGTGGGTCTGACCAGAACTGGACACAGTGCTCAAGGTGGGACAGACCAGAACTGGACACAGTGCTCAAGGTGGGTCTGACCAGAACTGGACACAGTGCTCAAGGTGGGACAGACCAGAACTGGACACAGTGCTCAAGGTGTGTCTGACCAGAACTGGACCCAGTGCTCCAGCTGGGTCTGACCAGAACTGGACACAGTGCTCAAGGTGGGACTGACCAGAACTGGACACAGTGCTCAAGGTGGGTCTGACCAGAACTGGACGCAGTGCTCAAGGTGGGACAGACCAGAACTGGACACAGTGCTCAAGGTGTGTCTGACCAAAACTGGACCCAGTGCTCAAGGTGGGTCTGACCAGAACTGGACACAGTGCTCAAGGTGGGTCTGACCAGAACTGGACACAGTGCTCAAGGTGGGACTGACCAGAACTGGACACAGTGCTCAAGGTGGGACTGACCAGAACTGGACACAGTGCTCAAGGTGGGACTGACCAGAACTGGACACAGTGCTCAAGGTGGGTCTGACCAGAACTGGATACAGTGCTCAAGGTGGGACTGGCCAGAACTGGACTCAGTGCTCAAGGTGGGACTGACCAGAACTGGACACAGTGCTCAAGGTGGGACTGGCCAGAACTGGACACAGTGCTCAAGGTGGGTCTGACCAGAACTGGACACAGTGCTCAAGGTGGGACTGACCAGAACTGGACACAGTGCTCAAGGTGGGACTGACCAGAGCTGGACACAGTGCTCAAGGTGGATCTGACAAGAACTGGACACAGTGCTCAAGGTGGGACTGACCAGAACTGGACACAGTGCTCAAGGTGGGACTGACCAGAACTGGACACAGTGCTCAAGTTGGGACTGACCAGAACTGGACACAGTGCTCAAGGTGGATCTGACCAGAACTGGACACAGTGCTCAAGGTGGGACTGACCAGAACTGGACACAGTGCTCAAGGTGGGACTGACCAGAACTGGACACAGTGCTCAAGGTGGGACTGACCAGAACTGGACACAGTGCTCAAGGTGGGACTAACCAGAACTGGACACAGTGCTCAAGGAGCTGTCTGACCAGAACTGGACACAGTGCTCAAGGTGGGTCTGACCAGGACTGGACCCAGTGCTCAAGGTGGGTCTGACCAGAACTGGACACAGTGCTCAAGGTGGGACTGACCTGAACTGGACACAGTGCTCAAGGTGGGTCTGACCGGAACTGGACACAGTGCTCAAGGAGCTGTCTGACCAGAGACCCTGTACAGTGTGACCGTTATCCCCTCTGACTTTTATTCTTCTGTTCTAACGATGCTGTTCAACATATTACGGGCTTTGTTCACTGTTCCTCTGCATTGGTTGGACATGTTGGCTGTCCATTCGACGGCGACTCCTAGGGCTCGTTCAGCATCATCCTTATCTGTTTTAATACCATTCATGAAGTATGTGTTTTATCTACTTTTCCTTCCTGTTTACTGCACCTTACGCTGTAAATTCCAGCTTCCGTTGTTCTGCACACTTGCAAATTATGTCCACCTCATTCTATCATTTCAGAGCTGCCCCCTCCAACTCCCGAGCTCCTCCTAGTTTGATAACATCATCAAATTCGACCAGTTTACATTGAGTTTCTGCATCCAAGCCATTGACGCAAGTTAGAGACAGTAATAATCCCAGCACTGAGCCCTAGGGCACCCCACTCAGTACTTCCGTCCACCTCTAAGAAGTACCACCTGACAGCCAAGGGAAACCTCACAGATCTGTAAAATGGCAGGCTGTCTCGAGTTATGTTGGTCTCCTACCCTAGAACAGGTGCCCAGCTCTTTGCTGTAAAGTGCTGATAAAGGGCCTGTGAAGGAAGTAAGTATTCAGAGGGGAATCATGGAACCTCATGTAATGGGAGTGGTCTGTATTAAGCCAAGTGCATTGTAACACAGCGCTGATACCTCCCACGTGTTATACTCCAGCAAGTAATAGTGCTAAGGGCCGCTCCACGGCCCAAAGTTCCTGGGATGGGTCTTTCCTCTTCCACCCCTCTGCCCCAATCAAAATTTACATGTCCTGGCCTGCTCGAATGGAGAGGCCATGTTTGAATGTGACCTGATTGGACCAAACCAGATCTGATCAATTAGGACAAAATGTTCCTCGTGAATCAGTGCTTATGGTGCCTGTACCCAACGCGAGGCACAGCCTGTACCCAGCGTGGGGTGGTGCCTGTACCCAGCGCGAGGCGGTGCCTGTACCCAGCACTGGGCGGTGCCTGTACCCAATGTGGGCCAATGCCTGTACCCAGCACGGGGCGGTGCCTGTACCCAGCGTGGGCCAATGCCTGTACCCAGCACGGGGCGGTGCCTGCACCCAGCACGGGGCGGTGCCTGTACCCAGCGCGGGGCGGTGCCTGTACCCAGCACGGGGCGGTGCCTGTACCCAATGTGGGCCAATGCCTGTACCCAGCGTGGGGCGGTGCCTGTACCCAGCACGGGGCGGTGCCTGTACCCATCGCGAGGCGGTGCCTGTACCCAGCGCAGGGCGGTGCCTGTACCCAGCACGGGGCGGTGCCTGTACCCAGCGCGAGCCAGTGCCTGTACCCAGTGTGGGGCGGTGCCTGTACCCAGCACTAGGCGGTGCCTGTACCCAGCGCGAGGCGGTGCCTGTACCCAGCACTGGGCGGTGCCTGTACCCAATGTGGGCCAATGCCTGTACCCAGCACGGGGCGGTGCCTGTACCCAGCGTGGGCCAATGCCTGTACCCAGCACGGGGCGGTGCCTGCACCCAGCACGGGGCGGTGCCTGTACCCATCGCGAGGCGGTGCCTGTACCCAGCACGGGGCGGTGCCTGTACCCAATGTGGGCCAATGCCTGTACCCAGCGTGGGGCGGTGCCTGTACCCAGCACGGGGCGGTGCCTGTACCCATCGCGAGGCGGTGCCTGTACCCAGCGCAGGGCGGTGCCTGTACCCAGCACGGGGCGGTGCCTGTACCCAGCGCGAGCCAGTGCCTGTACCCAGTGTGGGGCGGTGCCTGTACCCAGCACTAGGCGGTGCCTGTACCCAGCACGAGGCGATGCCTGTACCCAGCGCGAGGCGGTGCCTGTACCCAGTGCGAGGCGGTGCCTGTACCCAGTGCAGGGTGGTGCATGTACCCAGCACGGGGCGGTGCCTGTACCCAGCGCAGGGTGGTGCCTGCACCCAGAGCGAGGCGGTGCCTGTACCCAGCGCAAGGTGGTGCCTGTACCCAGCATGGGGCGGTGCCTGTACCCAGCGCAGGGCGGTGCCTGTACCCAGCGCAGGGTGGTGCCTGTACCCAGCACGAGGCGGTGCCTATACCGAGCACGAGGCGGTGCCTGTACCCAGCACGAGGCGGTGCCTGTACCCAGCGTGAGGCGGTGCCTGTACCCAGCGCGAGGCGGTGCCTGTAGCCTTCACTTCCCCTCTCCTGAATGTGCTGGCTCTGGCGGGGGGTCGGTATTGTTCCACGATGACTGGGCCCTCTCCGATCCTTCACTCATGCGGCCATTCTTAATGCGAGAGTCTAAACAGTGAAGATCACAGGTTATTGAACCATTGGAATTTTTACAGCGAAGCCCAAGCCCATGCTATCACACATGCACCTTTCCGATGGGGGCACTGGATAGTAATCAGAGCAGCGACCCTGGCTGAGCTATCCTCTCCCTAACCCGGGGGTTTGGACAGTGATGCAAGAGCAGGATCACGGTGTGCACGAAGCTCTGCCAGTTGCTCGAGCTCACGCTGTGAGATTCGGAGCTTGAGGAGCGGCTGGAGTCACTGCAGTGCATCAGGAAGTTCGAGAGTTTCCTGGAAGTGGGTCACCCTACTGCCACAGAAGGTGCAGGAGGTGAGGGAGTGGGTGATCACCAGACAGGGTAGGAGGAAGACTCAGGTAGCGCAGGAATCCCCCAAGCCAGTGGCACTCGCTAACCGGTTTTCAGTTTTGAATACCAGGGAGGGTGACGACTCCTTGGAAGAATGCAGTAGGAATTAAACCCCTGGCACCACGAGAGATTTGACTGCACACAGGGGAAAAAGAGCAGAAATGCAGTAGTCATAGGGGATTCCATAGTTAGCAGCATAGACAGGCATTTCTGCAACCACAAACATGATTCCCGAATGGTATAAGAACATAAGAATTAGGAGCAGGAGTCGGCCATACGGCCCCTCGAGCCTGCTCCGCCATTCAATAAGATCATGGCTGATCTTCGAGCTCAACTCCGCCTGATCTCCATATCCCTTGATTCCCCATGAGTCCAAAAATCTATCGATCTCAGCCTTGAATATACTCAAAGACTCAGCATCCACAGCCCCCTGGGGCAGAGAGTTCCAAAGATTCACCACCCCCTGAGTGAAGAAATTCCTCCTCATCTCGGTCTTAAATGGCCGACCCTGTATCCTGAGACTATGTCCCCTAGTTCTAGACACTCCAGCCAGGGGGAAACAACCTCTCAGCATCTACCCTGTCAATCCCCCTCAGAATCTTGTATGTTTTAATGAGATCACTTCTCATTTTTCTAAACTCCAGAGAGTATCGGCCCATTCTACACAATCTCTCCCATTGTACTTTCCTCAAGGTCTCATGCAGGTCTTTTACGAACCTGTCCCGGTTGACCTCCCTCATTTGGGCTTCGGTCAGGACCGGTACCAACACGTGAGTCGGGGTCCTCACCGCCCTACCGGTCATCAGCTCATACGGAGAGTGCCCTGCGCTTTTGGAGAGGCTGGCCCGGATATTCATGAGAACTAGAGGCAGGACCTCGTCCCATTTCTTTGGGTACCCCCCTATCTCCTTCCTAAGCCTTTCCTTTAAGGTCCGGTTCATCCTTTCCACTATTCCCGATGATTGGGGGTTGTGGGCCACATGCCATTTTCCCTGCATCCCTAAAAGTTTCAGGGTGGTCTGCAAGACTTGTCCTGTGAAATGGCTCCCCTGATCTGATTCCACCACCTGGGGCAATCCCCATCGGGAGAATACATCCCTTACTAGGATCTTAGCCGTGTTTAACGCTGTGGCTGTTCGACAAGGGAAGGCCTTAACCCAATTAGAGAAAACATCCACCAACACCAGACAATACTTGTTGTCTGCTTTTGTGGTGGGCAGTGGCCCAATGAAGTCTATTTGTATAGAATAGAGGATCTAAGGATCCTTATCTGAGGAAGGATGTTCTTGCCATGGAAGGAGTGCAGCGAAGATTCACCAGGCTGATACCTGGGACGGCAGGAATGACGTATGAGGAGAGATTGGGTCGATTGGGCTTGTACTCGCTGGAGTTTAGAAGAATGAGAGGGGATCTCATTGAAACTTATAAAATTCTAACAGGATTAGACAGACTAGATGCAGGAAGGATGTTCCCGATGGTCGGGGAGTTCAGACCCAGGGGTCACAGTCTAAAGATAAGGGGTAAGCCATTTAGGACAGAGATGAGGTGGAATTTCTTCATCCAGAGAGTGGTGAACCAGTGGAATTCTCTGCCACACAAGGCAGTTGAGGCCAATTCATTAAATATATTCAAGAAGGAGTTAAATATATTTCTTAAGGCTAAAGGGATCAAGGGATATGGGGAGAAGGCAGGGACAGGGTACTGAATTTGGATGATCAGCCATGATCTCATTGAATGGTGGAGTAGGCTCGAGGGGCCGAATGTCCTACTCCTGCTCCTATCTTCAATGTTTCTATGTTTCTATGAATGCCATGGTCCCTCTACCCTCCTAATCTGTCCCAACGGTGCCTTTCTACGGTGGGGTTCTAGATTATTCGCAGCGCACACTAGGCACTCACTGCAATATTCCTTCACCTCTTCCCTGAGATGAGGCCACCAACCCACCTCCTCCACTTTCTTCCAGGTATTTTCCGGCCCTGGCTGTCCAGCTCCCGGACCCCCGTGAGCTAGCTGTATATATTCCTCCTGGTACTGTTTGGGCACGATCCACCTTTCCCCTTTAAACAACATCCCCTCTTTGACCACTATATCTGCTGCTCCAAAAGGACCATCAATTGGTTCCCCTTCTACCCTTTTCTTAATCACGGTTTTTAAAACCGCATCTTGTGCTTGAACCTGGGTCAGGCCTGGGGGCAACTTCACCTCCTGTGGGCCCTCCATATCCCTTATGGCCGCGATCTGTCCAGATCGGTACGGGTCCCAAAGTACTCCCTCCCTGGCCCCTTTTTTGCCAACTCGTCGGCCTTCTGGTTACCTTTCCATTTAGACTCGGTTTTTGAGTGCGCCTTTACTTTTTCAATGTAATGCTCCCCTTTATTGCCCGTAACGCCCAGGATTGTGTTCAGCAGTGGGGCGATTACTGACGGTTTCCCGTCGGCGGACTTGAATTCTCGTCTAGCCCATATTGCCAGATACTCAGTGCAAGAATTGCATGTGAACATCAAGTCTGAGCATATTGTGTCGGGGGTTGGGAATTCCTCGGGATGCCTGACCACATAAGCTACAGCCGCCAGCTCGGCCTGCTCTGCGCTCAGTGTGCTGGGGAGTTTGATGGCTTTCTCTATTCCCAGCCCCTGGGTCATAAATCCCACACCCTGTCCTACACTCTCTATTTGTCACCGAGCTGGACCCACCCACATATATATCTCTCCCTGTCGGATGTTGCCCGGCCCGGAATCCCACGTTTACATCCCATACCCCTTCTATAGTGCACACATGATTCGTCCCTGGATAAATCATGTTCAAGGCCAGCTTAGGTTCCGCCAATCTTTCCACCCTCAGGTTCATCTGGGAGAGAAGCAATGTCCAGTGGGCAATACGACTGCTACTCACTGTCCCATCTTTTATCCTCCCGTCCAATAGCATCTGTGTCGGGGTATGACATGTCAGTAAGGTTATTAAAGATGACCCCGTAAATAATTGGAAACGTTTGACGGACCAATAGCTCGCCAAAAGGTGTCTTTCACAGTTGGAGTAACCCCTCTCCACATCTGTCAGGACTCGGGAGGCATAAGCCACTGGCCTCAACTTGTCATGTCGTTCTTGGAGCAACACTGCACTCAAACTATCCCCAGTAGCTGCTACCTCCAGATCAAAATCTTTGTTCCTGTTTATTGCTCCTGGTGCGGGTGCAGTTTGTAAATTTTCCTTTAGGTGAGTAAATGCCTCCTTACAACTCTCATCCCAATACCATCCTACTCCTTTCCTAAGGAGTCTAAGCAAAGGGGCTGCCGTGGCTGCATAGTCTTCAATAAAATCCCTGCAGTACCCTGTCATTTTTAATGTGGAAGCAAATCATCCTCGGTTCCGAGGGACTGCCTAAGAAGAAGAAGAAGTTTCTCTCTTAACTCGTTGTGTTTTTTCTGATTCACACGTTCCTGAATCAAGTTTATCACTTCTTCAACGGGACTCGGTCTCCTTTGGTTAAACGTTCCATCAATAATACCTGGACTTCCTCCGCACAGGCGCCTCTGTCTAATTTACTCTGATATGCATTAATAAAAATTTTACTAGCCATTTGGTGATTTTCCTAACAGACCTCTAACATCAATAACTATCGGCGCGCAATTCTCGGGCACTCCCCACTCCCTGCGGGGTTTATCCCTCCTCAAGGGTAGCAGCTGATCAGGAAGCTACTTTTGAGGTCCGATCTATTACACAATACTAGCCACTTTGTCTTGTCCCATCTGGGGTACCAATTGTAAGATCTTAATGATCTCTCAGAGTTCTTGGACAAGACACCAATAGGCAGCAGTTAGTATGTTTGAGCAATAGATCAAGATTTATTAAGCTTACAGCGTAATATACTTAACATTAGGCGATAGTTTTAATGAGTAGCTCACAGCCCTTGGTCTCATAGAAACATAGAAGATCGGAGCAGGAGTCAGCCATTCGGCCCCTCGAGCCTGCTCCGCCATTCAATGAGATCATGGCTGATCATTTAAATTCAGTACCCTGTCCCTGCCTTCTCCCCATATCCCTTGATCCCTTTAGCCTTAAGAAATATATCTAACTCCTTCTTGAATATATTTATATGATCTCTGGAACCTGTCGGACACAGATGACGTTTTCTTAAGTCTGTTCCTTTGTTCTCGCAGTAAGTCTGTGTAAAGTTGTTATTTGAGTATCGAGGTTTTAACCCTTTTCTCATCAAAGGTTGGGTTGGCCAGTGTCCATATATGGGCCTAGAAATTCATTATAGCCACTTTTGGGGCGGTAAAGTCGGGCGGCCGCTAAAGTTTGCGGCCAGCGCAAATTCGAGGCCACTTCGCCGATATTCATTAGCTTCGCCTTAAGAGTTTGCTTGAGCGCTAAAACTGGCGATGCACGGCTCTCTTTAGGCGCTAAGCCGGAGGTGCTGAGCGATACCGCCGAGGCCAGGCGCAGCGCAGGTGCGGCCATTTCTTGATTGATAGCAGACACCCTGGCGCCGGCCAGCTCTTAAGGGGGAAGGGTCGACTTGGTCTGCTGCCACGCCCTGGACACTGGAGCCCTCCAGCTAGGCCTGAACACTGCTGCTGGACCCAAATAGCGCCTCAAAGTATGGAGAAGGCCCGTGAACGAGCTCAGCGCTTCTCAGAGCATGATCTGAGGGTGCTGGTTAGCGCTGTGGAGAAGAGACGCCATATTTTGTTCCCAGACAATGGGAGGAAGCCGCCGGCCCGCGTCTACCAGGAAGCCTGGAAGCATGTCGCCACCAGGGTGACATCCAACAGTGAGGTCCCCAGGAGCGCTGTACAATGCCACAAAAAGCTCAATGACCTCGCCAGGATTGTCAGGGTGAGTACTAGGGTTGCAAAGGGGTGGAAAGTTTCTGGTAAATTTCCGGTAAATTTCCGGAAATTTTCCACGGGAAGTTTAGCTTGGGAATTTGGGGAATTTTGCCCAAAAAAGCACATGCTAGCATAATATTGGTTTTTTTGTATTTCTTTCTTTTTTTTCCACAGGTCCTCTCTTAAAATTACTAACAGAGATGGAATCTTAATTATTAAGGAATTTCTTAATCAATATATGTTTATCTTCTTACTTGGCTTGTTTTAATAATTATAAGTTTTGTGTGTGACTATGAACAAATGTGTCCTGATTGGTTGGATGAGTGGATGAGCGATTAGCTCCCTCTATTTGTAATATTTGCATATCGAATTGTGATTGGCCTGCAGGCATCTGTAAGAATGCTATAGTTTTTTTAAGATCCAGGTTAGGGGTCCTGAGGGAAGTCATTTTGTTTTCTGCTGATGTTGTGATGATGCAGTAAGTAAATCAGACTTTATACCAAATAAACCAGTTACTTGTCCTTCAATTTAAAATATACAAAATAATACACTATTGGTGATGTAGCGTCGTGTGTGTACAGGTCATGCTTCCATCACATGGAGCATCAGCAAAAATGTACTCACCCTGTTGCAATCGTGCTGATCGACCGCAGTTCGACACAGAGATGAATGCCTTTTATTTCTCTGCATAGAACAATGCCACGTTTACCGTCGGATGTGTGGAAGCATTTTACCCCAGGCATTAAAGATGGAAAGACTGTGTACATGTGCAAACACTGTAGAAAGCCATATGTAAAGAATGCCACAAAGATGCAGCAGCATTTATCCAAATGCAACAACTTCACTCATATTACGTCTATTGGGTGCGCAGCTCATGGGGTTAACCTGCTCCTCAAGGACATCATGGGTTTGAGAACCATGGAAGCACTGTACAAGAGAGCCAAGCAAGTTGTTAAGTATGTCAGGGGAAAACAGGTAGTTGCAGCAACCTACAACTCCAAGCAAATGACAAAGCACAAGAACACCACACTGAAGCTGCCCAACAACACTAGATGGGGTGGTGTTGTCATAATGTACAACAGCCTTCTGGAGGGTAAGGAGTCACTGCAAGTAATGGCAATATCCCAGTCTAGGGATATGGAAACCACCATCAAGAAAATACTGCTGGATGATGTGTTTTGGGAGAGAGTGGTTAGCAGCCTTAAACTACTCTCACCAGTAGCATCTGCAATTGCTCAGATTGAAGGAGATGACGCTGTCTTGTCAGATGTTCTCAGGCTTTTTACTGATTTAAAAGAACAAATCAGCATTGCCCTACCCACATCCCTGCTGCTCAAAGCAGAGGAGAAGGCAATTGTTCAATTCATACAGACGCGTCAAGAATTTTGTGTCAAGCCGATTCATGCTGCACCCAAAGCATGTTGGGAGACCAATACTTTCTGGAGAACAGATCAACAGCGCTTAGTGTGATTTCTACCCTCTCACACCATCTCACTCTGGATGTGGGCAAAGTTCTGGGAAGTCTGGCAAAGTTCTCTACCAAGCAAGGTCTTTGGAATGGGGATGGGATATGGGAATCATGCAAGCATATCAGTGCACATACCTGGTGGAAGGGACTTTGTGCATCTGAGGCCCTGTCACCTATTGCATCGGTGATACTCCAAATCCCACCTTCATCAGCGGCCTCTGAACGAAACTGGTCACTTTTTGGGAATACGCATACAAAGGTGCGCAACAGGCTGACTAACAAGAGAGTGGAGAAACTGGTGGCTATCCGGGCGAACCTACAACTTATTGCGGTGGCTATCCGGGCGAACCTACAACTTATTGAGCCAGATACAGAAGTGTCCACCACACAGCTAGACACTGACACAGAGGAGGAAATGGACACGTCAGAGCCAGAGTCAGAGAATCAGGAGGAGCAATGAGGAGTACAAGACTCAGAAGACTCATGAGTAGAAGACTCAAAGGGACAAAATAAGGACAAATTACAGGCTAAATAAGCTGACGCTCTTTTTATTTTATTTTAGATGGGTCTTTTTTGTGGGGGTTCAATAAAGTTCAAAATTATAACCTAAATAAAGTTTTGAAAGCCTGTTTTTATTTGTATGGAACAGTATGTCTATTTTGACGACAAAGATAATATAAGGGTCAGAGACAAAAACCATCAGTGTGCAAAAAAACTCAAAATTCCCATAAATTCCCAAAATTCCCATAAATTCCCGAAAATTCCCATGGAAAGTTTCCTCTTTTAAAAATTCCCAGAATTTTGCAACCCTAGTGAGTACCCTTTCCAGTGTCCTCCTCATCCTTGCATGTGCACCTCACATTATGGGCAAAGGGACCTGAAAGCCCTAATGGCCAGCCCTCATGCAGCAGCTATGGGACAGTCATGAGCATCAATTGCACATTGTGCACTTAACACACTGGCCAGGCTATTCGACCATGGGAGGCAGTGCACACAAGATCAGGGCTACACACTGGCCAGGCTATTCCACCATGGGAGGCAGTGCACACAAGATCAGGGCTACACACTGGCCAGGCTATTCCACCATGGGAGGCAGTGCACACAAGATCAGGGCTACACACTGTACTTAGAGGCCGTCCTTTCTCTTGCAGGCCAAGCTGGCCAATAATAAGAGGAGCCGGACTGTGACCGGGGGAGGCGGACCCCAGATCCAGCCGCTCACCGAGCTGCAACAGCGCGTGGAGCGCATCATGGGTGCCCGGGTGATTGGCCCCGTTGCATCTGGAGATGCCGACCCTGTTCTGGGCACCAATGGTAAGGACATCACCTTTTGGACCTCTCTCGTCCCACTTGCGCATCAGATCTACATCCTTTGCCACTGTCCGACCAATGCGCTGAATGCCACCACTCATGCATCCCTCGCTGACGCCCTCTCCTCACTCTAAAGCTACTCTTGTGCCTTCCTGCTTTCAGATGGTGAGGAGGAGGTCCCTGAAGTTGCCAGTGACAGCCCCTCAGAAGAGGAGGAGGAGGAGGAGCAAGAGGAAGGCGGCCCATCAGGGGACCCCTCAGCCGTGGCAAGCCATGCCACTGTAGGGGAGACGTCTTCCCTGGAGGGGAGCGTGGGGGAAGTGTCGGAGGGGAGTGTAGCTCCTGGGACCAGCGGCCTGCAGAAACGCGGGAGGGGGGTGGAAGCTCAGCGGCCTTCTCCCCAGAGGGGGGAAGGGTCGGAGGGGAGTCCAATTGCTGGGCCCAGCGGCGTCCAGCAACGCAGGAAGGGTCGGCCAGTTCGGCGGCCTTCTCCCCAGAGGGAGAGTCCGGCCTCCAGTCCGGAGACGGTCAACGCCGAGGAGATGCGCCGCCTCGAGGACATGTCCGCGGACTCGGAGCACCGGCACACGGAGCTCATGGGGGTAGTGGGACGGATGCCTGAGGCCATCGAGTCCCTGTCTCGGAGTGTCACCGAATTCGGGGCCTCTCTGGCAGCGACTGGCCAGGTGATCAGTGGTGCCGTGCAGTCACTGGCTGCTCTGATGCGGTCACAGAACAGGGCAACACGGGCACTCACTGCTGCCACACTCGCTGTGTCAGCCCGGCATCGCCAGGACACCCGGCGCGCTGCAGCAGCACAGCGGTCGGTCCCTCGGCAGATTGCTGCGCATGCTGCAGTGCTGGCCTGGGCGAGTGCCAGTGTCTCAGGCAACCAGCGAGCGCCTGCCATCCGCCAGCTTGCCCCCATTCCTCCAGCTGCCACTGCCACTCCCCCAGTGGAGCTGCCACGAGCTGCTGCAGCGACTGATGCTGGCCAGCCACAGCTGCAGCATTCACCAGCCGGCCCCTCGAGGGCCAGACCTCGTCTAGGCCGACCCCCAAGGGCATCTGCCGTCACGACATGTGCCCCTCAGGAGCCTTCCCCCAGCCTTGCAGCAGCCACTGGCCTCACTTTGAGGAGGAGCAGCAGGGCGTCCAGGGGCCGGCAAAGTTTGCAGAAGGCATCGCCCTCGCGGGACACAAAGTAGAGGGTGTGTCCAAATGTTGTGTTTTTTGGAATGGTTGTTTTTTGAAGGCCGAGGATGAGGCCATTTTTGTTTACATCTTTTGTTAATCCTCCCCAGGTTGTGGGAGTGAGTCATGTGTGTGAGTGTTTTTTGGGGGTTTCGTGTGTTCTTGGTTTTCATGTGGGAAGGGCCCTGAGTTTGTACAATAAACCATTTTATTTATTCACATTGTCCATGTTTGATCTTTGAAGTGTTTGTTGCCTTAACCGGCTGAGGGCTTGCGGAGCGGCTGCAATCATGTTCTTTCATTGGCACAAGCCATTCCCTGACAGGGGGCCTAGAAGTGACGTTCAATAAGCCACCGACGGGCGGCCCTTGGACCTTCTGCCTCCCTCCTGGGCTGGTACTCCTCGTCCTCCTCCTCCTCATGCTCCTCCTGCTCCTCCTCCTGAGGTGGTGGTCCAACGTGAGGTGGCAGTGCCTGAGTCCTGCGGATAGCCAGGTTGCGCAGCATGCAGCAAACGACGACGAATTGGGAGACTCGCTCCTGCGAATACTGGAGGGCTCCCCCGGAGCGATCCAGACAGCGGAACCGTTGCTTCAGGACGCCGATTGTTTGTTCGATGAGGTTCCTGGTCGCTTGATGGCTCTCGTTGTATGCCTCTTCAGCAGGGGTCGTGGGCGCGCGGAGCGGGGTCATGAGCCAGGTACACAAAGGATAGCCTTTGTCCCCGATAAGCCATCCTCTTGGGTGAGGCTGTGCCTGGAAGATGTCAGCCACAGTAGTCTGTCGCAGGATAAAGGCATCGTGGCTGCTGCCTGGAAAGCGGGCATTGACAGCTAGGATGCACTGCCTGTGGTCACACACCAGCTGTACGTTGAGGGAATGGTAGCCCTTCCGGTTGCGGTAATCCTCGGGATGGTCCAGAGGTGCCCGCAAAGCCACATGCGTGCAGTCAATGGCGCCCTGCACCATGGGGAAGTCCGCAATTCTTGCAAATCCCACTGCACGCTGCTGCTGCCTCTCCAGGGTCATGGGGAAGGAGATGAATTGGCGTCTCCTTCTGAAAAGGGCATTGGTGACCTGGTGGATGCAGCAATGCACGGCGAACTGGGATATGTTAGCAATGTCCCCAGCAGCTGATTGGAAGGAGCCGGTGGCATAGAAGTTCAGAGCCACCGTCACCTTCACTTCCACCGACAGAGACGTCCTGCACCTCAGCTGTGGACGCAGATCTCTGTGAAGCAGCTGGCAGATCTCTGCAACCACCTCCCTTCTGAATCGCAGCCTCCTAACACATTGCGCGCCAGTCATGTTGAGATACGAGACCTGCTGGCGGTATTGCCTGAGTGGGTAAGGCCCATGTTGCCGACGCCTGTTGCCCCCTCTGCGTCTAGCCAGGGCTGCCCCTCTCACACAGCGTCTGCGAGCCCTTCCGACATAATCCTGAAACTCAGCATTGGCACCCCATGCAGCCACCATAATATGCTGGCAAACAATGAGATATCAGTGAAGGCGAATTGCAAAGCTCTGGCCTGAAGCCAAAAATACCTGTCCTAGTGTTGGGCCAAAGCAGTAAGCTCCCTTCCTTGTTTTTTTTCAAAAAATCCGTTGCACAAGAGTGATTGCTGCAAAATGGCTGCACTTTATAGTGCAGGGTAAGTGCCCTTTAATTTGCGCTCCCCGCGGCCCGCTTCGGCTGTGCACCGTTCCACTCCACAGTCGTTAGGGGCGCCCGGCGCTCAATGGGCCGGCGCGACTGAAGTTCCGGTTTGGGGCGCACAAAGGGCGTTGCACGAGGAAATGACGCGCGCAAAGACTTTGCGCCGGCGCTAAATGTCTACTGAAGTTGGGGCGAGGTCGCGCTGCGCCCGGGCGCTAAGCGCCTAGCGCTCGAGATCTACTCCTCCTAAGGCGCTAACGGCTGGCGCAGCCAACTGAATTTCTAGGCCAGAGTGTCTGGGACACATTAATGATTAACCTGCGTGGGGACTTTGCTGTCAGAGAAGGAAAACGACAAAGTCCAAAGTGCCGTTTGCCCCACTCAGTGTGACCTTGAAATATTGTGTCCAGGCTGATGATCTGTTCTCACCATATGATCCTTCCCCCCACATTGACCTTTCTGAGCTCCAGCCAGGTGGTTCTAAATACCCAGGTGGCAAAGACAAAAATCTACATTTTCCCAGCCCTGAGGAGACGGGTCTGGAGGCGGGACAGTTGACAAAATGTTAAAAACTGAGGGCAGTTTCAGAACCCGCATCCGTGCTCAGGAGGCTGGATGAAGAAATTCACCCCTTCCCACAAACAGAGCAGGTGAACGGCCTCTCCCAGTGTGAACCCGCTGGTGTGTCAGCAGGCTGGATGAAGAAATTCACCCCTTCCCACAAACAGAGCAGGTGAACGGCCTCTCCCAGTGTGAACCCGCTGGTGTGTCAGCAGGCTGGATGGCCGAATGAATCCTTTCCCACACACGGAGCAGTGGGAGGCATTCAAGGAGGAGATCCGGACAGTTCAGAACAAATATGTGCATTTAATATGCAGGGTAAAGAAAAAAAGGGAGTCGTTTGACAGAAACCGCGAGCTAAATACTGCAGGATCTTTAGCGGAGTACAGAAAGTGCAGGGGTGCAATGAAAAAAGATGTTAGGAAAGCAAAGGGAGAGCATGAGAAATTCTTGGCAAGACAAATCAAGGATAACCCAAAGGTGTTTTATAAATATATTAAGAGTAAGAGGATAACTAAAGAAAGTATAGCGCCTATTAGAGATCAACAGGGTACTCATTCTGTGGAGGCGGGAGGTGTCGGTAGGTTTCTTAATGATTAGTTTGCGTCTGTTTTCACAACGGAGAGTGGCGATGCAGACATTGCTATCACGGAGGAGGAGTGTGAAATGTTAGATAAAATAAATATACTGAGAGAGGAGATATTAAGGGGTTTAGCAGCTTTAAAAGTGTATAAATCCTCAGGCCCAGATGAAATGCATTCCAGGCTGTTAAGCGAAACAAAAGAGGAAATTGCAGAGTCCCTGACCATCATTTTCTAATCCACTCTGGCTTCAGTTGTGGTGCCGGAGGACTGGAGGACTGCTAATGTGGTACCCTTGTTTAAAAAGAGAGAAAAGGATAGACCGAGTAATTATAGGTCAGTCACCTAACCTCGGTGGTGGGAAAGTTCTTGGAAAGAATTCTGAAGGACAGGGAACATCTTCATTTAGAATGCCACCGATTAATCAAGAATAGTCTACAGGGAGTTATTAAGGGATGGTCGTATCTGACAAACTTGATTGAATTTTTTGAGGTGGTAACAAGGAGGGTAGATGAGGGTAGTGCGTTTGATATAGTGCATATGGCTTTTGATAAGCTTCCACATGGCTGACTGGTCACAAAGTTAAAAGGCCATAGGATCCAGTGCAAAATGTCAATTTGAATTCGAAGCTGAGTCGGAGGCACGAGGTAGGTTGTAATGGTTGATGGGTGTTGTTGTGACTGGAAGGCTGTTTCCAGTGGGGTTCTGCAGGGCTCAGTACTGGGTCCCTTGCTTTTTGTGGTATATATCAATGGTCTAGACTTGAATATAAGGGTTATGGTTAAGAAGTTTGCTGATGATACTAAAATCAGCTGTACGCTTGAAACTGAAGAAGGAAGCTGTAGACTGCAGGAACATATCAATAAATTGGTCAGGTGAGCAGAACATTGGCAATTGGAATTCAATCCGGGGATGTGTGAGGTAATCTAGTTGGGGAGGGCTAACAAGGAAAGGCAATACACTTTAAATGGTAGGACACTGAGTAGTGCAGAGGAACAATGGAACCTTGGAGTGCATGTCCACAGATTCCTGAAGGTAGCAGGCCAGGTAGATAAGGTGCTTGAGAAGGGATACGGAATGCTTGCCTTTATTAGCCGTGGCATAGAATAAAATAGCAGGGGGGGATATCCTTCAACTGTATGAAACACTAGTTAGGCCTCAGCTAGAGTACTGCGTGCAGTTCTGGTCACCACATTACAGGACAGATGTGATTGCACTAGAGAGGGCATGGAAGAGATTTACAAGGATGTTGCCGTGAGTAGAGAATCTTAGCTATGAGGAAAGACTGGATCGGCTGGGTTTGTTTTCTGTTAAACAGAGGAGGTTGAGGCGAGACCTTATTGAGGTGTATAAACTCATAAGGAGCCTAGATAAAGTGGATGGAAGGGACCTATATCCCTCAGCACAGCGGTCAGAACCTGGGGGCACTGATTTAAAGGAATTGGTGGAAGGGTTAGAGGGAATTTGAGAGGTAATGCCTTCACCCAGACGGTTGTAGGGGTCTGGAACTCACTGCCTGATAGGGTGGTAGAGGCAGGAACCATAACCACATTTAAAAAGTACTTGGATGTACACTTGGGATGTTGTAACCTGCACGGCTGCTGATGTTATGCCCAGTGCCAGCATCGGGCGCTCGCAGGGCAGGTACAGGACTAGTTAGATAAGAGGCTCCCAGTAATTTCTGATTTTCCTTATCTTTTAGATTGCGTACTATGGAGCTTCATCCTAAATCCTGGAATTCTTTGCTGCTGTCGGCCTCCATTGTGACCCTCACTACAATCCTGCCGACTTTATCTGTGATTATCTCAAATTTCTGACCAGCCTTGAGATGGTACGATATGCCCCTAGATCGAAATGTATCTTCAACTTCCTCACCTTGACGTCGATCGTGGTCCAATTACCTCAACTAGGCTTGTAGTCTCTGCAATATCGAAGATTAAGAGGTTGATTTGATGAAGATAGGAGCAGGAGGAGGCAGTTCAGACCCATCGAGCCTTTTCTGTCATTCAATGAGGTCATGGCTGATCGGTATCCCAATTGAGAACTATGGGCCTTTGCTCCATATCCCTTAATAACTTTGGTTTGCAAAAATCTACCAATCTCGGATGTAACATTAACAATTGACCTAGCATCAATTGCAGTTTGTGGAAGAGAGCTCCAAACTTCTACCACCCTTTGCGTGTTGAAGTGTTTCCTAACTTCATTACTTGAAGATCTGGATCCAACCTTTAGGCTATGTCCCCTACCTCTAGACTCCCCTCCCGCTGACAACCAGCGTAGATGTACCAGAATGACACTTGGACTCCCAGGGTTAAAATACGAGAAGAGATTACACAAACCAGGATTGTAATCCCTGGAATTTCTCTCCATCTATCCTATCAGATCCCCTTAATATCTTGAAAACATCGAACAAGTCACCCCTTAACCTTGTAAATTCCAGGGTATATAAAACTTGTGTGTGTAATCTCCCCATGTAACTTAACCTTTGGATTCCAGATATCATTCTGGTAAATCTACGCTGCACTACCTCCAGGGTAAATATATCCTTCCTACGATGTGAAACATAGAAATATAGAAGATAGGAGCAGGAGTAGGCCATTCGGCCCCTCGAGCCTGTTCCGCCATTCAACGAGATCATGGCTGAACATTCAAATTCAGTACCCTGTCCCTGATTTCTCCACATACCCCTTCATCCTTTTAGCATTAAGAAATATATCTAACTCCTTCTTGAATATATTTAATGAATTGGCTTCAACTGTCTTGTGTGGAAGGGAATTCCACAGGTTCACCACTCTCTGGGCGAAGAAATTTCTCCTCATCTCTGTCCTAACTGGCTCATCCCTTATCCTTAGACTGTGACCCCTGGTTCTTGAAACCCTGCCATCAGGAACATCCTTCCTGCATCTAGTCTGTCTAGTCCTGTTAGAACTTTATGTTTCAATGAGATCACCTCTCATTCTTCTAAACTCCAGCGAATATAAGTCTAATCGACCCATTCTCTCCTCATAAGTCATTCCTGCCAGCCCAGGTATCAGTCTGGTGAATCTTCGCTGCACTTTCTCCATGGCAAGAACATGCTGCCTCAGATAGGTTGATCAAAACTGCACACAATACTCAAGGTGTGGTCTCACCAAAGCCCTGTACAACTGCAGCAAGACATCCTCGCTCCTGCACTGGAATCACCTCGCTATGAAGGCCAACATTCCATTTGCCTTCTTAACAGCCTGCTGCATCTGCATGCTTACCTTCAGCGACAGGTGCACAAGGACACCCAGGTCTCGTTGCACTTCCCCATTTCCCAATCTATTGCCGTTCAGATAGTCATCTGTCTTCCTGTTTTTGCAACCGAAGTGGATAACCTCGTATTTATCCACATTATACTGCATTTGCTATGCATCTACCAATCACCTAACCTGCCCAAACCATACTGGAGTTTCTCTACATCCTCCTCACAGCACACACACCCACTCAGCTTTGTGTCATCTGCAAAATTGGAGATATTACATCTAGTATTCGCTCGCCTAGATCATTTATATATATTGTGATTAGTTGGAGTCCTAGCAGCGATCACTACGATGCCCCACTCGTCACTGCCAGCCACTCGGAAGAAGATCAGTTTCTCCAACACTTTGCTTCCTATCTGCCAAACCGTTCTCGAACCAACACAGTATCTTATCCCCAATCCCGTGTGCATGAACTTTGCACGCTAATCTCTTATGCAGGAGCTTACTGAAAGCCTTCTGAAAGTCCAAATACACCACACCACTGGCTCACCCTTATCTATTCTACCAGTTACATCCTCAAAAACTTGCTGTAGATTATTCAAGCATGCTTTAACTTTTGCAAATCCATGTTGACTTTGTCCGATCCTGTCAGTATTTTCCAAGTGCTCTGCTATTACATCTTTTATAATGGACTCTAGCATTTTCCCCACTATCGATGTCAGGCTTACCGGTCTAGAATTCCCCATTTTCTCTCTTCCACCGTTTTTAAAGAGTGGGGATAGATTAGCTATCCTCCCGTCCATGGGAACTGTTTCAGAGTCTATATAATTTTGGAAGATGACCAGCAATGCATCTACTATTTCTAGGGCCACTTCCTTAATTACCCTTGGATGCAGATTATCAGTCCTGGGGACTTATTGGCCTTCAATCCCGTCAATTTCCCTAAATCCATTTCCCTACAAATACTTGTTTCATTCAATTCCTCCCTCTCATTAGACCCTATGTTCCCCGACATCTCTGGTAGGTTATTTGTCTCCTCCTTTGTGAAGACAGAACCAAAGTATGTAATTAATTGTTCTGCCATAACTTTGTTCCCCATTATAAATTCCCCTGATTCTGACTGCAAGGGACCTACTCTTGACTTCTCCAATCTTTTTATCTTCACATATCTATAGAAGCTTTTACAGTCAGTTTTTATGTTCGCTGAGAGCTTACTCTGATACTGTATTTTCCCCCTCTTAAGTAATCCCTTTGTCCACCTTTGCTGAATCGTAAGCTGCACCCAATCCTCAGGCTGGTTGCTCTTTCTGACCAATTGATTAGTCCTCTCCTTGGATCTTATGCTATCCCTAATTTCCCTTGTTAGCCACGGTTGTGTCACCATTTTAATATTTTTATTTCAAACAGGGATGAGCAAAATCTGTAGTTTATCCATGCGATCATTAAATGTTTGCCATTGCCTATCCACCGTTAACCCTTTAAGTAACGTTCCCCAAACAATCCTAGCCAACTCGCACCTCATACCATCGTAGTTTCCTTTATTTACATGCAGGACCCTAGTCTCTGAGACAAATACTTCACTCTCCACCTTAATGAAGAATTCAATCATATTATGATCGCTCCACACCGAGGGGCCTCGGACAACAATTAATCCTTTCTCGTTACATAATACCCAGTCTAAGATTGCCTGATCTCTAGTTGGTTCCTCGACATATTGGTCCAGGAAACGATCCCGTACACACTCTAGGAATTCCACCTCCACTTTATTGTTACTAAATTGTTTAGCCCAATCTATATTTAGATTAAAGTCACCCATGATAACTGCTGTGTGCTTATTGCATGTGTCTCTAATTTCCCATTTAATGCCATCCCCAACCTCAGCATTACTGTTTGGTGGTCTGTATACAGCTCCTACTAACGTTTTCTGCCCCTTGGAATTTCTCTGCTCTACCCATACAGATTCCACATCATCAGAGCTAATATCCCTCCTTTCTATTGTGTTAATCTCTTCTTTAACCAGCAATGCTACCCCACCATCTTTTCCTTTTTGCCTGTCCTTCCTGAATATTGCATAACCCTGGATGTTGAATTCCCAGCCTTGGTAACCCTGGAGCCATGTCTCCGTTATCCCAATTATATCATATCCGTTTACATCTACTTGCACAGCTAATTCGTCCGCCATATTACAAATTCTCCTCTCATTAAGACACAAAGCCTTCAGGCTTGATTTTTTTAACACTCTCAGACCTTTTAAAATTATTGATTACTGTGGCCATGTTTGATTTACACCCTTGATTGCTCTGACTTCCACTTTTGCTTTTCTCTTTCCTGTCTTTTGCTTCAATCCTTGCTTCCCTTTCCTCTGTCTCCCTGCACAGTTTCCCAAACCCCTGCCATTTTAGTTTAATCCCTCCCCAAGAGCCTCAGCAAACATTCCCCCTAGGACATCGGTCCCGGTCCTGCCCAGGTGCAAACCATCCAGTATGTACTGGTCCCACCTCCCCCAGAACCGGTACCAATGTCCCAGGAGTTGGAATCCCTCCCCCTTGCTGCATTCCTCTAGCCAAGTATTCATCTGAAATATCCTTCTCTTTCTACTCTGACTAGCACTTGGCACTGGTAGCAATTCTGATATTATTATCTTTGAGGCCCTATTTTTTAATTTACCTCCTAACTCCCTATATTCAGCTTTTAGGACCTCATCCCGTTTTTACCTATACCGTTGGTACCTATATGCACAACAACAACTGGCTGTTCACCCTTCTCCTCCAGAATGCCCTGGAGCCGCTCCAAGACATCATTGACCCTTGCACCAGGGAGGCAACATACCATCCTGGAGTCACGTTTGTGGCCGCAGAAACGGCTATCGATTACCCTTACAATAGAATCCCAAATCATTATAGCTCTCGCTCTCTTTTTCCTCCCGTCCCGTGCAGCAGAACCACCCATGGTGCCAGTAATTTGGTTGCTGCTGCCTTCCCCGATAAGCCATCCTCCCCAACAATATCCAAAGTGGTATATCTGTTTGAGAGGGGGATGGCCACAGGGGACCCCTGCACTACCTGCCTGTGCCTACTATTCAACTGGCGGTCATTAATTCACTTCCTGCCTGTGCAGCCTTTACCTGCGGTGTGACCATCTGATTAAACATGATATGCATGACGTCCTCAGCATCGCGTGTGTATCCATTCGCATCTCCAGTGCCGCAATGTGGTCTGCCAGTAGGTGCAGCTGGATACTCTTCCCGCACACATGGTCGTCAGGGACACAGGAAGTGCCCCTGAATTGCCACATAGTGCAAGAGGAGCATGTCACGGGGCTGAGCTTTGCTGCCATTACTTACCCTTTAATTATTTTAAATTAAATCAATACCAACAATTATACTAGAATTAAATGATATACTCAATGGCCCTTGTTTCCTAGTACTCCCCACTACACAACAGAGATGTTAGAAACTATGAACACAGAATTAAGACACTCTAAACATTATAACCTATGACCCTTTACTGTAAACTTTAAAGTATTATAGGTACTCACCCAGTCAGCCGCTTCCTCCTGCCTGCGTCACATTTTGAATCGTGACCTGGCTCTGGAACGCTGCTGCTGGTCTGCGAGATTGGTAAACCTCTGAAAAAGAGCCCGCGAAAGTGAGTTTAAATACTCAGAGTCTCCGCTCTCACCGCTCCCGACAATGGCCTGTGAAAAACGCCCGCGAAAATGAGTTTAGATACTCACTGTCTCTCCGCTCTGACCACTCCCGACAATAGCCTGTGAAAAAAAGCCTGCGATAGTGTGTTTAAGTACACACTGACTCTCCACTCTCACCTCTCCCGACAATGGCCTGTGAAAAAACGCCTGGGAAAGTGTGTTTAAATACTCACCGAACCACTTCTCTCACCGCTCCCGCCACTGGCCCATTTTAAAGAGGGAGTCTCTACATCAGGACGCCTTTTAAAGATGGAGTCTCTCCATCAGAGACCACTTGTAAAGAGGGAATCTCTCCATCAGGGACACTGTTTAAAGTGGGTGTATCTCCATCAGGGACCCTTTTAAAAGAGGGAGTCTCTCCATCAGGGACCCCCTTTAAAGAGGGAGTCTCTCCGTCAGGGATCCCTTTTATTGAGGCGGTGTCTCCATCAGGGATACGTTATAAAGAGGGGGTCTTCATCAGGGTCCCCTTTTAATGAGGCAGTCTCTCAATCAGGGACCCTTATTCAAGAGGGAATCTCTCCATCAGGGACCCTGCTTAAAGAGGAAGTCTAACCATCAGGGACACCTTTTAAAGAGGGAGTGTCTCCTCAGGGAGTCTCTCCATCAAGCTCCCCTATTAAAGAGGGAGTCTTTCCACCAGGGACCCCATTTAAAGAGAGAGTCTCTCCGTCAGGGGTCCCTTTTAATGAAGGAACCTCTCTGTTCGGAACCCCTTTAAAAGAGGTGTCTCTCCATAAGGTACCCCTTTTAAGCAGTGATTTTGTCCCTCAGGGACCCCTTTTAAAGAGGTAGCCCCTCCGTAGCGGAATTCTTTAAAAGATGGAGGCCTAGAAATTCCCTTGGGTTTGCGCACATTTAGGGGTGCAAGAGTGGGTTGCGCCGGAAGTTGCGTCGCCGCTGAAATTAGGTGGGCCTTTAAATCGGCGTAAGCCGGTAGCGCTGCGCCGGCACCGATGACGTCATCGGTGTGCGCAGCGCCCCGGTACCGCCCGAAACCACGCCGATCCCCATCTTCAGTAGCGGCCGCCTCTTCCCTGGCGGCCGCTAACAACGTTATGAAAACCTGGCCGTGCTGCAGCCTTAGAGGCGCTATTTAAAGCGGAGGTGCGGCCGGCCGCTTTTTCGGCGGCCACCTGCCCGCACCTCCTTCCCCGGCCTCCTCCACCCCCCCCCCCCCGCGGCATTGCCGGCTGGTTTCCGTGGAGCCCAGCACTTTGCCGTTGTGCCGGGCTCTTTTGCCGGCACTTTCAACGGGGCTCCGGCCGTTGCAGGCACCTCCCCCTTAAGAGAAGGGGGAGGCCTGCAGTACAGCAGCCTGCCGCTCCGCATCGGGTGGCGTAGCGGGACCGGGAGCGCTGAAATTCACTTTCAGCGCCCCAAGCGGGGCGGGCACACCCTGTACCAGCGCCCGCTTCCGCTTTGGGGCGCTGAAAGTGAATTTGGGGCGGGCACAACTGGCTCGGCGGCGGGCGCTAAATTTCCGGCGCAAACGTGCTGGCGGGGCGTCACCGAATTTATAGGCCTTCATGTTTAAATGGGGTCCCTGACAGAGAGGCTCCGGCCTATAAATTCGGTGACGCCCCGCCAGCACGTTTGCGCCGGAAATTTAGCGCCTAATTTCAGCGGCGACGCAACTTCCGGCGCAACCCACTCTTGCGCCCCTAAATGGGCGCAAACCCAAGGGAATTTCTAGGCCGAAGTCTCTCTGTAAGGGGCTCCTTTAAAGCTGGATTCACTCCATCAGGGATCCCTTTTAAAGAGGTAGCCTTTCCGTAGCGGAATTCTTTAAAAGATGGAGCCTCTCTGTCAGGGACCCTGTTTAAACATGAAGGCCTAGAAATTCAGTCTGGACACTTTTGGGGCGCTAAAGTCGGGCGCTCGCTAAAGTTAGCGGCCACCGGAAAGTGTAGGCCACATCGCCGAAATTCAGTAGAGTTGGCCTTAAGTTTGGCCGAGCGCTGAAACCGGCGTTGAAATGCTGTGTTCTGGCGCTAAGCCGGCGATGCGGCCTAATAACGCCGAAGCCGGGCGCAGTGCAGGTGCGGTCATGTTTTGATTGACAGCAGACACCCTGACGCCGGCCAGCTCTTAAAGGGGGAAGGGTCAACTTTGACTGCTGCCACGCCCTGCATACTGGAGCCCTGCAGCTAGGCCTCAGCACTACTGGTGGGCCAAAATAGCGCCTGGAGCAATGGAGAGGGCCCGTGAGCGAGCGCAGCGCTTTTCAGAGCATGCTCTGAGTGTGCTCATTCATGGTGTGGAGAAGAGAAGAGAGATCCTGTGCCCGGACAGTGGCAGGAAGGCTCCCAGGAGCCAGTACAGGAGAGCCTGGGGCAAAATCGCCCGCAGGGTGTCATCCACCTGTGATGTCCCCAGGAGTGCGGACCAATGCCGCAAGAAGTTCAACGACCTCACTCGGATGGTGAAGGTGAGTACCCTTTCCAGTGTCCCCCTCATCCTTGCATGTGCACCTCACATTATGGGCAAAGGGACCTCAAATGCCTAATGGCCAGCCCTCCTCCCGCAGCAATGGCACTGGCATGATCATCAATAGCACTTTCTGCACTTAACACACTGGCCAAGCTATTCGACCATGGGAGGCAGTGCACACAGCAACAGGCCACCACACTGGCCAAGCTATTCGACCATGGGAGGCAGTGCACACAGCAACAGGGCACCATACTGGCCAAGCTATTCCACCATGGGAGGCAGTGCACACAGCGACAGGGCACCACACTGTACTTAGAGGCCGTCCTTTCTCTTGCAGGCCAAGCTGGCGAGCAATGTAAGGAGCCAGGCTGTCACTGCTGGAGGCCGTCCCGAGTACCAGGCGCTCACTGATCTGGAGGAGAGCGTGGCACGACTCATGCGTGGCCGGGTGACTGGCCCTGTCGCGATCGGCGAGGCGGACCCTGTACTGGTACCCACTGGTAAGGACATGACCGGTTGCACCTCTCTCGTTGCCCTCGCGCTTCAGATCTACATCCTTTCCCACTGACCGACAAATGCGCATAATGCACCACTCAGGCCTCCCTCGCTGACGGCCTGTCCTCACTCTAAAGCTACTCTTGTGCCTTCCTGCTTTCAGCTGGTGAGGAGGAGGTGGTCCCTGAAGAGCAGAGAGCCAGGCCCTTGGAGGAGGAGGACGTCGAGGACCAGGAGGAAGGCGGCACATCGGGGGAACCCTCCTCCGCGCCAGGGGATGGCAATGGAGGGGAGACGTCTGGCCTGCAGGAGAGCCAGGGGGAGGTGTTGGAGGGGAGGGCCGAAGCTGGTCCCAGTAGGGTGGACGCACGCGGGAAGGCTCCGGCAGCACGCCAGCCTTCTCCCCAGAGGGGGGAGGTGTTGGAGGGGAGGGCCGAAGCTGGTCCCAGTAGGGTGGACGCACGCGGGAAGGGTCCGGCAGCACGCCAGCCTTCTCCCCAGAGGGGGGAGGTATTGGAGGGGAGGGCAGAACCTGGCCCAAGTGGGGTCGACGCACGCGGGAAGGGTCGGCCAGCTCGGCGGCCTTCTCCCCGGAGGGAGAGTCCGCCCTCCAGTCCGGACACGGTCCTTGCCCAGGAGGTGCGCGTCCTCGATGAGATGTCGGTGGCGTCTGAGCGGCGCCACCAAGAGTTCATGGGGGTGGTCGAACAGATGCCTCACACCATTGAGTCCCTTGCTCAGAGTGTGGTGGCTTTCGGGGAATCACAGGCCAGGGGGTTCGAACAACTCACGGCAGCGCACGACAGGGGTGTCCAGCAACTGGCGGCAGCGCAGGACAGGGGTGTGCAGCAACTCGCGGCAGCGCAGGACGCGGGTGTGCAGCAACTGGCGGCAGCGCAGGACGCGACTCGCGAGATGAGTGGTGCCGTCCACACACTGGCAGAGCTGATGCGGGCACATACCAGGGCAGTTCGGGCACTCACTTCTGCCACACTCGCTGTGGCACGGAGGCATCGCCATGGCACCCGCCGCCCTGCTGCAGCACAGCGGTCTGGCCTCCCCCAGATTGCAGCGCTTGCTACACTGCCAGCCCGGCCGAGTGCCAGTGTCTCTGGCGAGCAGCGCGCACCTGCCATCAGCCAGCTTGCCCCCAATGGTGCTGCCGACACTGCCACTCCCCCAGCCAAGGTGCGACGACCTGCTGCTAAGACTGATGCTGCCCAACCACAGCTGCAGCAGTCAGCAGCCGGCCCCTCCCGGGCCAGGCCTCGTCTAGGCCGACCCCCAAGGGCATCTGCTGACACGCTTTGTGGCCCTCATGAGCCTTCCCCCAGCCTCGCCACACCCGCAGGGCCCAGGTTGAGGCGGAGCAGCAGGTCGGCCAGGGGCCGGAGAAGCCTGTCTAAGGACTCGCCCTCTCGGCACACCCATTAGAGTGTGGTGAGAGCGGTTTCTTTTATATTGGGGGGCTTGTGTTGTGGGGGGCATTATTTTGTTAAGGCCGAGGATCAAGGCATTTTTTGTTTTCATGGGGGTGTCTCTGTTGTGGGGGGGGCTTATTTTTGTAAGGCCGCTGTTGAAGGCCTTTTGGATGGGCAAGTTTTGTTAGTCCTCCCCAGGTTTTGGGAGTGACAGATGTTTTTGACTGTTTTTTGGGGGTCTTGTCTGTTTTTCTGTTTCATGTGGGAAGGGCCCTGAGTTTGTGAAATAAAGCTTTTGATTTATTCAGCATGTCCAGGTGTCATGTTTGAAGTGGCTGTTGCGTTAACCGGCTGAGGGCTTGCGGAGCGGCTGCCTCAGGTGCGTTCATTGCCACAGGCCATTTCCTGACAGGGGGCCTAGAAGTGTCGATCAATAAGCCCCCGGCGGACGGCCCTTGGCCCTTGTCGCTCCCTCCTGGGCTGGTCCTCCTCCTCCTCCTCCTCCTCCTCCTCCTGCTCGTCCTCCTGAGGTGGTGGTGCAATGTCAGGTGGCAGTGCCTGAGTCCTGCGGATAGCCAGGTTGTGCAGCATGCAGCACACGACGACGAACTGGGAGACTCTATACGGCGAATACTGAAGAGATCCTCCGGAACGATCCAGGCAGCGGAACCGTTGCTTGAGGACGCCTATCGTTTGCTCGATGATGTTCCTTGTGGCTTGATGGCTTTCGTTGTATGCCTCCTCCGCTGGGGTCCTGGGCGCGCGGAGCGGGGTCATGAGCCATGTACACAAAGGGTAGCCCTTGTCCCCGATAAGCCATCCCCTTGGTGGAGGCTGTGCCTCGAACATGTCAGCCACAGTAGTCTGGCGCAGGATAAATGCATCGTGGCTGCTTCCTGGGAAGCGGGCATTGACAGCTAGGACGCGCTGCCTGTGGTCACACACCAGCTGTACATTTAGGGAATGGTAGCCCTTCTGGTTGCGGTAATCCTCGGCATTGTGGACAGGTGCCTGCATAGCCACATGCGTGCAGTCAATGGCGCCCTGCACCATGGGGAAGCCCGTGATCCTGCCAAATCCGACTGCACGCTGCTCCTCCCTCTGTCGGGTCATGGGGAAGGAGATGAATTGGTGTCTCCTCGCGTAAAGTGCATCGGTGACCTGCCGGATGCAGCGATGCGCGGCGAACTGGGAGATGTTCGCTATGTCCGCAGCAGCGGCTTGGAAGGAGCCGCTTGCATAAAAGTTCAGAGCCACCGTGACCTTCACTTCCACCGAGAGAGACGTCCTGCACATCAGCTGTGGACGCAGATCTGTGTGAAGCAGCTGGCAGATCTCTGCAACCACCTCCCTTCTGAAGCGCAGCCTCTTCACACAATGCGCCGCAGTCATGGTGAGATAGGACACCTGCTGCCGGTATTGCCTGAGTGGGTAAGGCCTACGTTGCCGACGCCTGATGGCCCCTCTGCGTCTAGGCATGGCTGGCCCTCTCTCACAGCGTCTGCGAGCCCTTCGCACATAATGCTGCAACTGAGGGTTGGCCCCCCATACAGCCCCCATAATAAAGTTGAGAACAGATAAATCACAATGAATCAAATGTCAAAGCACTGGCCAGAAGCCAAAAATACCTCTCCTATGTTGTCCCAAATCAGTAACCTCTGTCCCTTGGTCTCTGTCCAGAAATCCAAAGCAGTAAAGTCATTGCAGCAAAATGGCTGGGCTTTATAGGTCAGTGTAAGTGCCCTTTAATTTGCGCTCCCCGAGGCCCACAGGGCCTCCTTTGCGTTCCACCTCACAGTTCTTAGCAGCGCCACGCCCATATTGGGCGGGCGCCACTGAATTTCCGGTTTGGGGCGCACAAACAGCGTTGCGCGACGATATGACGTCATAAGCTGCGAGCGCACCTGAGCGGGCGCAAACACTTTGCGCCGGCGCTAAATGTCAACTGAATTTGGGCGTCGGCGCAGATCGGACTGCGTTCAGGCGCTAAGTGTCTAGCGCCGGAAATATAGCCCTTTTATGGCGTTAGCAGCTGGCGCAACCCACTGAATTTCTAGGCCGAAGTCTCTCTGTAAGGGACTCCTTTAAAGCTGGATTCACTCCATCAGGGATCCCTTTTATGGAGGGAGACTCTCTGTCAGAGACCCCTATTAAAGAGGGATCTCTCTGTCGGGGACTACATTTAAATAGGAAGTATATCCTCAGAGAACGCATTTAAAGGTGGCGCCTCTCCATCAGAGACACCTTTAAAAGAGGAAGACTCTCCATCAGGGGCCCTTTATTTGAATATATGAACAAAAGAAATCGGAGCTGGAGTAGGCTATTCGGACCTTCAAGCCTGCTCCGCCATTCAAGGAGATCATGGCTGATCTTCTGTCTCAACTCCATTCACCGGCCCTATCTCCATATCCCATGATGCCCTGAAAAGTCAGAAATCTATCGACATCTGTTTTGAATGGACCCAATGACTGAGCCTCCACAGCCCTCTGGGGTAGAGAATTCCAAAGATTCACCACCTTCTGTGTGAATAAATTTCTGCTCATATCTGTTTTGAATGGCCTATCGTTTATCCTGAGGCTGTTGCTCCTGGTTCAAACACCCCAGCCAAGGGAAACAATCCCCCAGCATCCACCCTATCAAGCCCTGTAATAATTTTATATGCTTCAATGAGATCCCCTCTCATTCTTCTGAACTCCAGAGAATACAGGCCTAGTTTACTCAATCTCTTCTCATACGACAGTCCCGCCATCCATGGAATCTATCAGCAAATTTGGAAATGTTACATGTATTCCCCTCATCCAGATCATTGATATAGATTGTGGAAAGCTGGGGCCCAAGCACCGATCCTAGCGATATCCCACTAGTCTCTGTCTGCCATCCTGTAAAAGACCCGTTTCTCCCTACAATTTGTTTTCTCTTAGTTTACCAATTCTCAATCCATGCTAGTGTAATAGCCCCAATTCCATGTGCCCTAATTTTGTTCATCAACCTCTTGTGCGGGACCTTATCGAAGGCCTTCTCAAAATCCAGATACACCACATCTACCAGTTCCCCTTTGTCTACTCCACTAGGTACATTCTGAAATAACTCCAATAAGATTGTCAAACAGGATTTCCCTTACAATAATCCATGTTGACTCTGCCTAATCTTACTATTAGTTTCTAAGTGCCCAGTTATTACATCCTTTATAATTGAATACAGCATTTTCCCAACTACTGATGTGAGGCTAAAAGGTCTGTATTTCCCTGTTTTCTCGGTTCCTGCTTTCTTAAATAGCGGGGTTACATTTGCTATCCTACAATCTGCACGATCCGTTCCAGAATCTATAGAATTTTGGAAGATGACAACCAATGCGTCCACTATACCAATGGCCACCTCTTTCAAAATCGTAGCATGTAGGTCATCCGGTCCTTGGGATTTGTCGCATTTTAGTCCCACTAATCTTGCTAGTGCTGTTTCTTTAACTTATAAAAAATTCAATATTTTCCTCATTCTCGCCAAACCCTTGGTTTTCTCGTATTTCTGGGAGGTTTCTTGTGTCTTCCTCCGTGAAGACAGAAACAAAGTATTTACTTAATGTCTCTTGCCATTTCCTCATTCCCCATTATAAATTCTCCCATCTCTGACTGTGAAGGACCTACTTTTACCTTCACCAGTGTTTTCCTTTTCACATACCTATCGAAGCTTTTGCAATCTGTTTTTATGGCCTAGAAATTCAGTTGCGTTCGGCAGCCGTTAACGCCATAAGAGGGGTATATTTCCAGCGCTAGGCACTTAGCGCCCGGGCGCAGGCCGATCTGCGCCTACGCCCAAATTCAGTAGACATTTAGCGCCGGCGCAATGTGTTTGCGCCCGCTCAGCTGCGCGCGCAGCTTATGACGTCATTTCGTCGTGCAACGCTGTTTGTGCGCCCCAAACCGGAAATTCAGTGGCGCCCGCCCAATGTGGGCATGGCGCTGTTAAGAACTGTGAAGTGGAACGCAACAGAGGCCCTGTGGGCCTCGGGGAGCGCAAATTAAAGGGCACTTACACTGACCTATAAAGCCCAGCCATTTTGCTGCAATGACTTTACTGCTTTGGATTTCTGGACAGAGACCAAGGAACAGAGCTTACTGATTTGGGACAACATAGGAGAGGTATTTTTGGCTTCTGGCCAGAGCTTTGACATTTGAATCATTGTGATTTCACTGTTTGCAAGTTTATTATGGGGGCTGTATGGGGTTCCAACCCTCAGTTGCAGCATTATGTGCGAAGGGCTCGCAGACGCTGTGTGAGAGGGCCAGCCATGCCTAGACGCAGAGGGGCCATCAGGCGTCGGCAACGTAGGCCTTACCCACTCAGGCAATACCGGCAGCAGGTGTCCTATCTCACCATGACTGCGGCGCATTGTGTTAAGAGGCTGCGCTTCAGAAGGGAGGTGGTTGCAGAGATCTGCCAGCTGCTTCACAGAGATCTGCGTCCACAGCTGATGTGCAGGACGTCTCTCTCGGTGGAAGTGAAGGTCATGGTGGCTCTGAACTTTTATGCAAGCGGCTCCTTCCAAGCCACTGCTGGGGACATAGTGAACATCTCCCAGTTCGCCGCGCATCGCTGCATCCGGCAGGTCACCGATGCGCTTTTCGCGAGGAGACACCAATTCATCTCCTTCCCCATGACCCTAGAGAGGCAGGAGCAGCGTGCAGTCGGATTTGGCAGGATTGCGGACTTCCCCATGGTGCAGGGCGCCATTGACTGCACACATGTGTCTATGCGGGCACCTATCGACAATGCCGAGGATTACCGCAACCGGAAGGGCTACCATTCCCTCAATGTACAGCTGGTGTGTGACCACAGGCAGCGCATCCTAGCTGTCAATGCCCGCTTTCCAGGAAGCAGCCACGATGCATTTATCCTGCGCCAGACTACTGTGGCTGACATGTTCGAGGCACAGCCTCCACCAAGGGGATGGCTTATTGGGGACAAGGGCTACCCTTTGTGTACATGGCTCATGACCCCGCTCCGTGCACCCAGGACCCCAGCGGAGGAGGCATACAACGAAAGCCATCAAGCCACAAGGAACATCATAGAGCAAACGATTGGCGTCCTCAAGCAATGGTTCCGCTGCCTGGATCGTTCCGGCGGATCTCTACAGTATTCGCCGGATAGAGTCTCCCAGTTCGTCGTCGTGTGCTGCATGCTGCACAACCTGGCTATCCGCAGGACTCAGGCACTGCCCCCTGACGTTGCACCACCACCTCAGGAGGACGAGCAGGAGGAGGAGGAGGAGGAGGAGGAGGAGCAGTACCAGCCCAGGAGGGAGCCACAAGGTCCAAGGGCCGTCCGCCGGCGGCTTATTGAACGACACTTCTAGGCCCCCTGTCAGGGAATGGCCTGTGGCAATGAACGCACCTGAATGCAGCCGCTCCGCAAGCCCTCAGCCGGTTAACGCAACAACCACTTGAAACATGATACCTGGACATGCTGAATAAATAAAAAGCTTTATTTTACAAACTCAGGGCCCTTCCCACATGAAACAGAAAAACAGACGAGACCCCCAAAAAACAGTCAAAAACATCTGTCACTCCCACAACCTGGGGAGGACTAACAAAACTTGCCCATCCAATTGGCCTTCATCATCGGCCTTACAAAAATAAGCCCCCCCCTCCACAACACAAACACCCCCATAAAAACAAAAAATGCCTTCATCTTCGGCCTTACCAAAATAAGCCCCCCCCAGAACACAAACACCCCCATATAAAAAAAACCGCTATCACCACACTCTACTGGGTGTGCCGAGAGGGCGAGTCCTTATGCAGGCTTCTCCGGCCCCTGCCCGACCTGCTGCTCTGCCTCAACCTGGGCCCTGTGGGTGTGGCAAGGCTGGGGGAAGGCTCATGAGGGCCACAATGCGTGACGGCAGATGCCCTTGGGGGTCGGCCTAGACGAGGCCCGGCCCGGGAGGGGCCGGCTGCTGACTGCTGCAGCTGTGGCTGGCCAGTATCAGTCTCAGCAGCAGCTCGTCGCACCTTGGCTGGGGGAGTGGCAGTGTCGGCTGCACCAATGGGGGCAAGCTGGCTGATGCCAGGCACGCGCTGTTCGCCAAAGACACTGGCACTCGGCCGGGCTGGCAGTGCAGCAAGCGCAGCAATCTGGTGGAGGCCAGACCGCTGTGCTGTAGCAGGGCGGCGGGTGCCCTGGCGATGCCTCCGCGCCACAGCGAGTGTGGCAGAAGTGAGTGCCCGAACTGCCCTGGCATCAGATCTGCCAGTGTCTGGACGGCACCACTCATGGACTCGCGACTCGCGTCCTGCGCTGCCGTGAGTTGTTGGACACCCCTGTCCTGCGCTGCCGCGAGTTGCTGGACACCCCTGTCGTGTGCTGCCGCGAGTTGCTCGACCCCCCTGGCCTGTGATTCCCTGAAAGCGACCACACTATGAGCCAGGGACTCAATGGCCTGAGGCAACTGTCCCACAACCCCCATGAACTCCTTGTGGCGCCGCTCCGACGCCGCGGACATCTCATCAAGGAGGCGCACCTCCTGGGCGAGGACCGTCTCCGGACTGGAGGGTGGACTCTCCCTCTGGGGAGAAGGCCGCCGAGCTGCCCGACCCTTCCCGCGTGCCTCGACCCCACTGGGCCCAGGAACTGCCCTCCCCTGCAACACTTCCCCCTTCTGGGGAGAAGGCCGCCGTGCTGCCCGACCCTTCCCGCGTGCCTCGACACCACTGGGCCCAGGAGCTACACCCCCCTGCAACACTTCCCCCTGCCTCTCCTCCAGGCCAGACGTCTCCCCTCCATTGCCATCCCCTGGCGTGGATGAGGGTTCCCCCGATGTGCCGCCTTCCTCCTGGTCCTCGTCATCCTCCTCCTCCAAGGGCCTGGCACTCTGAGCTTCAGGGACCACCTCCTCCTCACCAGCTGAAAGCAGGAAGGCACAAGAGAAGCTTTAGAGTGAGGACAGGGCGTCAGCGAGGGAGGCATGAGTGGTGGCATTATGCGCATTGGTCGGACAGTGGGAAAGGATGTAGATCTGAAGCGCAAGGGCAACGAGAGAGGTCATGTCCTTACCAGTGGGTCCCAGTACAGGGTCCGCATCTCCAATGGCAACAGGGCCAGTCACCCGGCCACGCATGAGTCGAGCCACGCTCTCCTCCAGCTCACTGAGCGCCTGGTACTGGGGACGGCCTCCCCCGGTGGCGGACTGGCTCCTCAAATTCCGCGCCAGCTTGGCCTGCAAGAGAAAGGACGGCCTCTAAGTACAGTGTGGTGCCCTGTTGCTGTGTGCACTGCCTCCCATGGTCGAATAGCTTGGCCAGTGTGGTGCCCTGTTGCTGTGTGCACTGCCTCCCATGGTCGAATAGCTTGGCCAGTGTGGTGCCCTGTTGCTGTGTGCACTGCCTCCCATGGTCGAATAGCTTGGCCAGTGTGGTGCCCTGTTGCTGTGTGCACTGCCTCCCATGGTCGAATAGCTTGGCCAGTGTGTTAAGTGCAGAAAGTGCTATTGATGGTCATGCCAGTGCCATAGCTGCGGGAGGAGGGCTGCCCATTAAGCCTTTGAGGTCCCTTTGCCCATAATGTGAGGTGCACATGCAAGGATGAGGAGGACACTGGAAAGGGTACTCACCTTCACCATCCGAGTGAGGTCATTGTACTTCTTGCGGCATTGGTCACCAGTCCTGGGGACATCGCTGGTGGATGACACCCTGTGGGCGATTTTCTTCCAGGCTCTCCTGTACTGCCTCCTGGGAGCCTTCTTGCCACTGTCCGGGCACAAGATCTCTCTTTTCTTTTCCAAACCATTAACCAGCACCCTCAAAGCATGCTGGGAGAAGCGCTGCGCTCGTTCACGGGCCTTCTCCATGGCTTCAGGCGCTATTTGGGTCCACCAGCAGTGTTGAGGCCTAGCTGCAGGGCTCCACTATGCAGGGCGTGGCAGCAGTCAAAGTCGACCCTTCCCCCTTTAAGAGCTGGCCGGCGTCAGGGTGTCTGCTGTCAATCAAAACATGACCTCACCTGCACTGCGCCCGGCCTCGGCGTTATCAGTCCGAATTGCCGGCTTAGCGCCTGAAGATAGCAGTGCAACGCCAGTTTCAGCGCTCGCCCAAACTCTTGGCCAAATCTACTGAATTTCGGCGAAGTGGCCTACACTTTCCGGCGGGCGCTAACTTTAGCGACTGCCCGACTTTACCGCCCCAAAAGTGGCCAGACTGAATTTCTAGGCCTATATGTTTCGCTAGTTTTTGCTCATATTCCATTTTCCATTTCTCTATCAATTTCCTGGTCGCCCTTTGCTGATTTCTAAAAATATCCCAATCCTCAGGCTGACCGTTATTTCTGGCAACTTTACAATCTTCCTCCTTTGACTTAATACTAGCTTTAATTTCTTTTGTTAGCCATGGTTTGATCTATTTTCCTTTTGGGTATTTATGCCCTAGAGGAATATATGTTCGGTGCAAACTATGCATTATTTCCTTGAATGTTAGCCAGTATGTCCACATTCATACCTTTTAGTGTAGTCTCCCAGTCTACCATGGCCAAGTTGTCCCTCATACACTTGTAGATTCCACAGTTTAGGTTTAAGAACATAGTTTCAGGCTGGAATACATCACTCTCAATCATAAAGTAAAAATCAATCATATTATGATCACTTGTCCCGAAAGGCCCCTTCACCACAAGATTATTGATTAGCCCGTTCTAACTACACATTAGCAAATCCAGAATAGCCTGTTCTCTGGTTGGTTCCTCCACATATTGATCCAGGGAACCATCTCGCATACATTCCAAGAATTTGTCCTCCACACCATTAGTGGCAAGTTGATTTGGCGAGTCATTATGTAGGTTAAAGTCCTCCATGATTACAGTATTGTCCTTGTTACATACACTTCTAATTTCTAGATTTTTACTGTGCTCCACATTACCACTCCTCTTTGGTGGCCTACACACTGCTCCCATCAATATTTTCCGCCCTTTGCTGATCCCTTAGCTCCACACAAACTGATTTTTAAAGAGAGAGTCTCTCTGTAAGTGACCCCTTTTAATGCTGGCGTCTCTCCGCGTCGGTCCAATTTTACAGAGGGAATCTCTCCGTCAGGGAGCCCTGTTAAAGAGGGAGTCTCACCATCAGTGGCCCCTGTTAAAGAGGGAGTCTCTGAGCCAGGGACCCGTTTTAAAAATGATTCTCTCCATCAGGGACACCTATTAAAGAGGGAGTCTCTCTGTCGGGGACCCCTTTTAAAGATGGTGCCTCTCCTCAGTGACCCCTTTTAAATTGAAGTCTCTCCATCAGGGACAACTATAAAAGAGGGAGTCTCCCTGTCGGTGACCCCTTTTAAAGAAGGAGACTCTCTGTCAGGGACCCCTATTAAAGAGGGATCTCTCCGTCAGGGACCCCTGTTTAAAGAATGATTCTCTTCATCAGGGACACCTTTTTTAGAGGGAGTCTCTGCATCAGGAATCCTTTTTTAAAGAGACAGGCCTAGAAATTCAGTTGTTTGCGCCAGCCTCTAGCGCCTTAGGAGGAGGAGATGTGGGGTGCTAAGCGGCTAGCGCCCGGGCGCAGCGCGATCTGCGCCTCTCGCCAACTTCAGTTAAGATTTAGCGGCGGCGCCAAGCCTTTGCGCGCGCTCAGCTGCGCGCGCCGATCCTGACGTCATTTCATGGTGCAACGCCCTTTGTGCGCCCCAAACCAGAAATTCAGTGGCGCCGGCCTATTGTGCGCCTGGCGCCCCTAGCGACTGGTAGAGGGGAACGGTTCCCAGTCGCTGCGGGGCGCGGGGGGCGCTAATTAAAGGGCACTCCTCCTGCAGTAGAAATGGCAGCCATTTTGCAACACTCCTTCTTTGTGAGAGACGGATCTTTGGAGAGAGACAAAGGTAGAGGGCTTTCTGGTTTGGCTCAACACTCGCACAGGTACTTGTGGCTTCAGGCCACAGCTTTGCACTTGTCTTTAACTTCAGAGCCATAGCATTGATTGGAAACATATAATGGGGGCTGCAATGGGTGGAAACGTTGGGCTTCTCCATTGCATTCAAAGGGCTCAGAGACGCCGTGAGAGAGTGCCAGTCATGGCCAGATGGAGAAGGGGCAACAGGCGTCGGCAAAGGAGGCCTTACCCACCCAGGGTATACCGCCAGCAGTTCTCATATCTGAACATGTCTGACGAGCAGTGTGTTCGGAGGCTGCGATTCAGAAGGGCGGTGGTCACTGAGATCTGCCACCTGCTTCGCGGAGATCTGCAGCCACAGCTGAGGAACAGGACGTCTCTGTCGGTGGCAGTGAAGGTGACAGTGTCTCTCAACTTCTATGCCACCGGCTCCTTCCAATCCACTACTGGGGACATTTCCAACATCTCCCAGTTTGCGGTACATTGCTGCATCCGCCAGGTGACCAATGGCCTTTTCAGAAGGAGATGTCAGTTCATCTCCTTCTCCATGACCGTTGACAAGCAGCAACAGCGTGCAATGGGCTTTGCAGCATTAGCGGGCTTCCCCATGGTGCAGGGCGCCATTGACTGCACACATGTGGCTTTGCGGGCACCTCTAGAGAATGCCGAGGATTACCGCAACCGGAAGGGCTACCATTCGCTCAACGTGCAGTTGGTGTGTGACCACAGGCAGCTCACCCTAGCTGTCAATGCCCGCTTTCCAGGCAGCAGCCACGATGCCTTCATCCTGCGCCAGACTTCTGTGGCAGACATGTTCCAGGCCCAGCCTCACCCACGCGGATGGCTTCTCGGGGACAAAGGCTATCCTTTGTGCACCTGGCTGATGACCCCGCTCCGTGCGCCCCGCACCCCTGCTGAAGAGGGATACAATGACAGCCATCAAGCAACCAGGAACATCATTGAGCAAACAATCGGCGTCCTGAAGCAACGGTTCTGCTGTCTGGATCGTTCTGGAGGAGCCCTACAGTACTCGCCTGAGCGAGTCTCCCATTTCGTTGTCATGTGCTGCATGCTGCACAACCTGGCTATCTGCAGGACTCAGCCACTGCCACCAGACATTGGAGGACCACCAGAGGAGGAGGAGGACCAGCACAGGAGGGAGGCAGAAAGTGCAAGGGCCACCCGTCGGCGGCTTATTGCACGTCGGTTCTAGGCCCCCTCTCAGGGAATGGATGGCACAAGATGAATGTCGCCGCTCAACAAGCCCGCAGCCGAGCAGGGCAACCAGGACTTCCAAAAGAAAGCATGGACAGTGCAATTTCAGAAAATTTATTACTTTGATACCTCTGTGCCCTTCCCACATAACAAACTAATGGAGAGAAGCCCCCACCAAAAAACACAAATAGACCAATCTCGGCCTTTCCAAAAAAACAAATAGACCAGTCTCGGCCTTTCCAAAAAAACAAATAGACCAGTCTCGGCCTTTACAAGTAAAACAAAGACACCAGTATCAGCCTTTACAAGTGAAACAAAACATTTGGCCACACCTTCTACTTTTTCCCCCACAAGGGTGATGCGTTTCGCATCCATGACTGGCCCCTGCCCGCCCTGCAGCTCCTCCTTAATGGGACCCCAGTGGCTGCAGCAAGGCTGGGTGAAGGCTGCTGAGGGTCAGATGGTGAGATGGCAGATGCCCTTGGGGGTCGGCCTGGACCAGCTCTGGGACTGGAGGGGCCGGCTGCTGACTGCTCCAACTCTGCTTGGGCGGCAGCAGTCTGTCCAGCGGCTGGTGGCAGCTGCAATGGAGGAGTGACAGTTTCGGCTGCAGGAATGCTACCAACCTAACAGATCACAGGTACTCCCTGGTCGCCTGATACATTGGCACTCGCACAGGCCAGCACTGCAGCATGCGCAGCAATCTGCTGAAGCACAGACTGCTGGGCTGCTGCGGCGCGACGAGTGCCCTGGCGATGCCTGGCCAATCCAGCGAGGGTGGCAGCAGTTAGTGCCCGTGTGGCCCTGGTCTGTGTCCGCATGACACCAGCCAGTGAATGCACGGCACAACTGAGCACTTGGCTAGAAGCCGCCTGTGCTGCCTGTGTAATGAAGACATACCCCTACAACACAAGGTGGATAACTTCTTGTTTGCCTACCGGAATGCGACACATGCGGTTACCGACCAAACTCCAGCCATGATGGTCTTCAATCGAAGACTACGATGCCGCTTGGATTTGGTTAAGCCAAACATCAGAAGAGATGTGGAGAACAGGCAGTTTCAGAATATGAATGAAAGGCCGACCAGGAGTTTTAAGATAGGTCAACCAGTTTTGGCCCGAGACTACCGCACAGAGAAATGGCAGCCAGGCACGATCTGTACACGGCAAGGACCTCTAATGTATACCGTGGACGTTGGAGTGAGCATTGTAAGATGCCATGCTGACCAGATTCTAGAGTCATTGGAAAACGTCAATTCCACACCACGATCCGATACACCTGGTGATGAAACCGAAGTACCAATTGCATCTACCTCAGAATCAGGAATATTGGAAGCAGACGAACCCAACAACGACGTTGATTCCGAATCAACTCTGCCAGAAGAACCTGACACCCCAAAGAGGCGTTATCCGGACAGAATCAGGAAGCCTCCTCAAAGACTGAACTTATAATTGCTTAACTTCAGATAATGTATATGGCAACTGTAATTGTAAATATGTTATTTAATTATTAATCGAATGTTATGCACTGTTTAGCTAAAAGGGGAGGAATTGTAGTGTATGTACTTTGCAGAAGGAACTATATTCTGCAGCCCCTGTATACTGCAGTACCAGTAGTGACCACCCCTGTATATAAGCCTGTGTAGTAACTTTGCATAGTTGGTTCCAGTTTGTCTCCACTCAGTAAAGACCTGTTATAACCAACTCCTGCAGTCCGTGTCACAATTACACACGGACATAATATACGCTCTACCCTATCATGGGCTCGACCCACCCATTTAATCTCCTCCCACAGTCCATGTACACTCTCCCTATCATGGAATCTACCCACCCATTTAATCTCCTCCCAGAGTCCATATACACTCTCCCCTATCATGGGGTCTACCCACCCATTTAATCTCCTCCCGCAGTCCATGTACACTTTACCCTATCATGGACTCTACCCACCCATTTAATCTCCTCCCACAGCCCATGTACACTCTCCCCTATCATGGACTCTACCCACCCATTTAATCTCCTCCCACAGTCCATGTACACTCTCCCCTATCACGGACACTACCCACACATTTAATCTCCTCCCACAGCCCACACTCTCCCCTATCACGGACTCTACCCACCCATTTAATGTCCTCTCACAGTCCATGTACACTCTCCCCTATCATGGACTCCATCCACCCATTTAATCTCCTCCCACAGCCCATGTACACTCTCCCCTATCATGGACACTACCCACACATTTAATCTCCTCCCACAGCCCATGTACACTCTCCCCTATCATGGACTCTACCCACCCATTTAATCTCCTCTCACACCCCATGGACACTCTCCCCTATCATGGACTTAACCACCCATTTAATCTCCTCCCACAGCCCATGTACACACTCCCCTATCATGGACTCTACCCACCCATTTAATCTCCTCCCACAGCCCATGTACACTCAATTCAATTCAATTCAATTCAAATCGCTTTATTGGCATGACAAGGTACATCTTATGTTGCCAAAGCATCGAAAAACATTTATGGTTGAACACATAAACGCAGATCTATCCATACAGTGTATAAACAGATATATCCCTGAGTGTATAAATATACATTCATATAATTTGTATATATTCTTTTTTTCAGATTTAATGGTTGTCCCTCTGTTTATAGCAAGCTGTAACATAGTGTACCGCTAAGGTTACACAATTTCTCTGTTGCCCTAGTAGGTATGGGAGTTTTTGGTTGTCATTCAGATTTCTGAAATCAGGGCATATTTGTGAGAATTTTTGGTAGAAATTCTCCCTGATATCCTGATATTTTCCACAAGCTGTGAGGAAGTGCATCTCTGTCTCCACCACTCCCTGACTGCAGTGATAGCATATCCTGTCCTCTCTTGGCAGCCGGGTCTGCCTGTGTCTGCCTTTTTCGATCGCCAGGCTATGTTCGCTAAGTCTGTACATTGTCAAGGTTTTTCTCAGTTTGCTATCCTTTACCATGGTCAGGTATTCAGCCATGTTGTATTGTCTGTTTAGGGCCAAGTAGCAATTGAGTTTGTTTTGGGTTTTTGTTGTTTCTGCCCAATATGACAGATATTTTTCCTTTTGCTTAGTGACAATTGTGTTGGGTCGAGTTCTCTGTGCTACGATGTCACTGTCCTGGGGCTGGTTATTGTTAGTAGTGTTAGTAGTTACTTCATTGAGTCCCAGTACTAGTTGAATGAGGGTATTCTTCTTTATGGTCCTCTATTGGCATTTAAGGGCTTCGGAATGATAGCAGTGGGGGTTACTCATTTTTAGCTGTTTTCAAAATTTGGTGGCTCTTTTTTGGATAGTAATTATTAACGGATATTGGCCTAGTTCTGCCCTGCATGCATTGTTTACGGTTTTTCTTTGGGTTCGGAGGATACTTTTACAGAATTCTGCATGTAGGATCTCAATGGGGTGTTTGTCCCATTTTGCGAATTCTTGTTGTGTTAGTGGTCCCCACAACTCACTGCCATAGAGTGCAATTGGTTCAATTACTGATTAAAAAATTTTGAGCCAAATGCTGATTGGAATTTCTATTTGGATTGATTTTTTAATGGCATAGAAAGCCCTTCTTGCTTTCTCTTTCAGTTCATTCACAGCCAGGTGAAAATTTCCCGTAGAACTGATTTTTAAGCCCACCTATGTGCAGTCATAGACTCTACCCACCCATTTAATCTCCTCCCACAGCCCATGTACACTCTCCCCTATCATAGACACAACCCACCCATTTAATCTCCTCACACAGCCCATGTACACTCTACCCTATCATGGACTCTACCCACCCACTTAATCTCCTCCCACAGTCCATGTACACTCTTCCCTCTCATAGACTCTACCCACCCATTTAATCTCCTCCAACAGCCCATGTCCACTCTCCCCTCTCATAGACTCTACCCACCCATTTAATCGCCTCCCACAGCCCATGTACACTCTACCCTATCATGGACTCTACCCACCCATTTAATCTCCTCCCACAGTCCATGTACACTCTCCCCTATCACGGACACTACCCACACATTTAATCTCCTCCCACAGCCCACACTCTCCCCTATCATGGACTCTACCCATCCATTTAATCTCCTCCAACAGTCCATGTACACTCTCCCCTATCATGGACTCCATCCATCCATTTAATCTCCTCCCACAGCCCATGTATACTCTCCCCTATCATGGACTCTACCCACCCATTGAATCTCCTACCACAACCCATGTACACTCTCCACTATCATGGACTCTACCCACTCATTTAATCTCCTCCCACAGCCCATGTACACTCTCACCTATCATGGACTCTACCCACCCATTTAATCTCCTCCCACAGCCCATGTACACTCTCCTCTGTCATAGACTCTACCCACCCATTTAATCTCCTCCCACAGCCCATGTACACTCTCCCCTATCATGGACTCTACCCACCCATTTAATCTGCTCACACAGCCCATGTACACTCATATCCTATCATGGACTCTACCCACCCATTTAATTTCCTCCCACAGTCCATGTACACTCTCCCCTATCGCGGACTCTACCCACACATTTAATCTCCTCCCACAGCCCACACTCTCCCCTATCACGGACTCTACCCACCCATTTAATCTCCTCCCACACTCCATGTACACTCTCCCCTATCGTGGACTCCATCCACCCATTTAATCTCCTCCCACAGCCCATGTATACTCTCCCCTAGCATGGACTCTACCCACCCATTGAATCTCCTCCCACAGCCCATGTACACTCTCCCCTATCATGGACTCTACCCACCCATTTAATCTCCTCCCACAGCCCATGTACACTCTCCCCTATCATGGGCTCTATCCACCCATTTAATCTCCTCCCACAGCCCATGTACATGTACACTCTCTATCCTATCATGGACTCTACCCACACATTTAATCTCCTCCTACAGCCCATGTACACTCTCCCCTATCATGGACTCTACCCACCCATTTACTCTCCTCCCACAGCCCATTAGCACTCTCCCCTATCTTGGACTTAACCACCCATTTAATCTCCTCCCACAGCCCATGTACACTCTCCCCTATCATCGACTCTACCCACCCATTTAATCTCCTCCCACAGCCCATGTGCACTCAATTTAATTCAATTCAATTTCAATTCAAATCGCTTTATTGGCATGACAAGGTACATCTTATGTTGCCAAAGCATCGAAAAACATTTATTGTTGAACACATAAACGCAGATCTATTCATACAGTGTATAAACAGATATATCCCTGAGTGTATAAATATGCATTCATATAATTTGTATATACTCTTTTCTTAGATTTAATGTTGTCCCTCTGTTTATGGCAAGCTGTAACATAGTGTGTCGCTAGGGTTACACAATTTCTCTGTTCCCCTAGTAGGTATGGGAGTTTTTGGTCGTCATTCAAATTTCTGAATTCAGGGCATATGTTTGTGAACTTTGGGTAGAAATTCTCCCTGATATCCTGATATTTTCCACAAGCTGTGAGGAAGTGTGTCTCTGTCTCCACCACTCCCTGACTACAGTGAGAGCATATCACAGAAATCACAGAAACCCCACAGTGCAGATAGAGGCCATTTCGGCCCATCGAGCCTGCACCGACACATATCCCACCCGATCCCCGTAACCCCCACACCAACACATATCCCACCCTATCCCCGTAACCCCATGTATTTAATCCCCCTAACACTAAGGGTCAATTTATCATAGCCAATCAACCTAACCCGCACATCTTTGGACTGTGGGAGGAAACCGGAGTACCCGGAGAAAACCCACGCAAACACGGGGAGAATGTGCAAACTCCACACAGACAGTCGCCCGAGGCCGGATTCGAACCCGGGTCCCTGGCGCTGTGAGGCAACAGTGCTAACCACTACGCCACCGTGCTGTCCTCTCTTGGCAGCCGGGTCTGCCTGTGTCTGCCTTTTTCGATGGCCAGGCTATGTTCACTAAGTCTGTACATTGTCAAGGTTTTTCTCAGTTTGCTATCCTTTACCGTGGTCAGGTATTCAGCCATGGTGTATTGTCTGTTTAGGGCCAAGTAGCAATTGAGTTTGTTTTGGGTTTTTGTTGTTTCTGCCCAATATGACAGATATTTTTCCTTTTGCTCAGTGACAATTGTGTTGGGTCGAATTCTCTTTGCTACGATGTCACTGTCCTGGGACTGGTTATTGTTAGTAGTGTTAGTAGCTACTTCACTGAGTCCCAGGACTAGTTGCTTGAGGGTATTCTTCTTTATGATCCTCTCTTGGCATTTCAGGGCTTTGTAATGATACCAGTGGGGGTTGCTCACTTTTAGGTGTTTCCAAAATTTGGTGGCTCTTTTTTGGATAGAAATTATTAATGGATATTGGCCTAGTTCTGCCCTGCATGCATTGTTTATGGTTTTCCTTTGAGTTCGGAGGATACTTTTACAGAATTCTGCATGTAAGTTCTCAATTGGGTGTTTGTCCCATTTTGCAAATTCTTGTTGTGTTAGCGGTCCCCTCTCATAGACTCTACCCACCCATTTAATCTCCTCCCACAGTCCATGTACACTCTCTCCTACCACGGACACTACCCACACATTTAATCTCCTCCCACAGCCCACACTCTCCCCTATCACGGACTCTACCCACCCATTTACTCTCCTCCCACAGCACATGTACACTCTCCCCTATCACGGACTCTACCCACCCATTTAATCTCCTCCCACAGCATATGTACACTCTCCCCTATCACGGACTCTACCCACCCATTTAATCTCCTCCCACAGCACATGTACACTCTCCCCTATCACGGACTCTACCCACCCATTTACTCTCCTCCCACAGCACATGTACACTCTCCCCTATCATTGACTCTACCCACCCATTTAATCTCCTCCCACAGCCCATGCACACTCTCCCCTATCACGGACTCTACCCACCCATTTAATCTCCTCCCACAGCCCATGCACACTCTCCCCTATCACGGACTCTACCCACCCATTTAATCTCCTCCCACAGCCCATGTACACTCTCCCCTATCACAGACACTACCCACCCATTTAATCTCCTCCCACAGCCCATGTACACTCTCCTCTATCTTTGGCCGTGATTTTGCCAGTGGAGGTGGAGTCGCAGTGGGAGTGCTGATTGGCGGGTTCCGGCCCCACTCCTGGCTGCATCCGTTCTGTAAAAAGGATTTTCCGTTCACAGAACTTGTTAAACCCGCCCTTGGGGGTTCCCGGCCAATTAAAAGGAAGCGTGTCTGATGATGTCATTTGATGACTCATCATCAGCCGGTTTCCTTAAAGGGGCCACGGCCACTTTGATTTTGACAGTTGTGCTGTCAGTGTTCTGCAGCATTCAGGTGCTGCAAACACTGACAATCACTGCACAGAGGTGCGCGGCTGCACCTAGGCTCTCTCATGACTCCCTCCATATGCTTATGGAGGGAGTCACAGCATGCAGGGAGGTTCTCTTCCCTCCCAATGGGCGGAAGAGACCGGCCCAGGAGACCAACGCAGCCTGGTTGCACATTGCATAGGAGTACACAAGCAGGGATGTGTCAGGAGGACAAGGCTGCAGTGGTGCAAACCTTTCAATGATCTCAGTAGATCACGATACGTTAGTACAAAGCCACACTCAACCTCATCCTGCTTTGCCACTCATCACATCCCCATCACTCTGCCTTCCCTACCCTACTCCTGCACATCCTTACTCACACCAACTTACCTTGTACCTCCACCCATGCCTCTCTATCTACATTATCACATCCCCATCTCACTAGCCATCCCTCACACTCACCCTCATCCTAGTCCAATCATACCAACTAACACAGAAGGGTAGGCACTTGGGTGTTTTATGCAATGTTCATGTAAATTTTCGGTTAATGTGTTGTCAAACATTGAAATCTTTATTTTCAACACTTTGCCTTATTGGACAGATCTGTGCTCGCCTTTGGAAGTGTCTTAGTGAGTTGCAGTGAATGGTGAGACATAACGGTATCCCCCGCAATGGTGATGAGTATGAAAGGAACGGCTTGGTCATTGTAGGAATGCTTTATGGTGATGGTGTGGGGTGGTGTTAATCTGGTGCATCATGTGGCAGCCAGGGTGTACAGCGTCAAGTGAAGTAAATCTGGCCATGGTAAGGCCATTGCTGGCCTCCCGGGCAGCAATGCAGTCGGGTGCTGATGCCCTGTGTCCTGTGCAGCATCAGATGATTGCGGAGAAGGTTGGTATTGTTGTTGGTGATGTTGGTGTGCCTGGTGAAGTTGGTGTTGGGACTGATCGTGGAGGGATTCAGAGGACCAAGGTGAGATTTTTTCAAGGGCACCGATGTTGCTGGAATAGATGGCAGCTGAAGTTGAGATGACAGAAGTGATCTGTCAATGGTAAGAGAGCTTGATCCAAGGAGGTGACAGTGGATAGAGAGTTTACTCCAAACACTTCCAAACTGCATACAGCTCAAAAGTGTCCTCCAAGCCCTGACGGCTCAAGCTTCTGACACTGGAAAGTGACCAGTTGTGAAATGGTAGCTTTCAGGCCACTTTTGCAGCCCTCACCTATTCACAGCAAAAAGGGAGACACAGAGAACCCGACCTACTTACCTGACGTGATCTCCGAACGACGTGAACCCCGTAAAAAAATGTGGTTAAATAGAAATAGGCTGGCAAAATAGTAGTTAACAAGCACTTAACAAGCAGTTAAATATCTTAAATGCCTCCCCCGCCGCTTGGTGTCTGGTCTGTTCTGAAATCACAGACCTGACACTTTGGAAACTTACATGGAGGCGGGTTCCCAACCCGCTGTCAATCATTTCGATTTTGACAGCAGACCCGCCTCCAAACACACCCTCTGAGCGCCGGCAAAACTCAGCCCATGGACTCGACCCACCCGTTTAATCTCCTGAGGGGAAGAACTGCAAGTCTCTCTGTCCAAAATGTTAATGAATCAAAGCTCTAGAATATTCAATGCAACCTCACATCCTCCATTCTTAATGCTGACGTGAAAATTCCACAATCCCATCATATTCCACACAACATTTCATTATCCTTCACTTTGCCCCTTGTACTGGTGTCTCTGCCAGGTTTCCACTGCTCCAGTCTGGTTTGAAGAATACTGAGCTGACAGCACAGATAAATTACCTTGTGAGATAAACAAGACGGTGGGCACCTCTTAACATATTAAGGAGGCAAGAGAGGAAAGTTTGAATCATTTAGATTCAAAATATCCTTTCTTGATGGGATGACAAAAACAATACAGCTCAGCTTTCAAACTTCTGTCAGGAAGGATATTGCCAGTCTACGCAGCTCAGTGCAAAGTTGTGTGTTATGACCATGCCAGGCCACAAGATGGTGATGTGGGATTTAATAATGAGCGAGGTTTTCAGTGTAATCAGCTGAGGAACAAAACAACAACCCTTCTTGGCAACCAAGCGGGTGATTAGGCAAAGCCATGTGACTTCAGGCCTTGCGCCATTTTTCTTATTGATTCATCGAGTTATGTGGAACTAGGTTTTCCACAGCAGGTGTCAGTATTGCCAACTCTCGCGAATCCATCGTGAGAGACGCGGTTTCGGAGTGAAACATAGAAGATAGGAGCAGGAGTAGGCCATTCGTCCCCTCGAGCCTGCTCCGCCATTCAACGCGATCATGGCTGATCATCCAAATTCAGTACCCGGTCCCTGCTTTCTCCCCATATCTCTTGATCCCTTTAGCCTTAAGAATTATATCTAACTCCTTCTTGAATATATTTAATGAATTGGCCTCCACTGCCTTCTGTGGTAGAGAATTCCACAGGTTCACCACTCTCTGGGTGAAGAAATTCCTCCTCATTTCTGTCGTAAATGGCTTACCCCTATCCTTAGACTGTGACCCCTGGTTCTGGACTCCCCCTGCTGGCGAGGTGACAGCGTGGCCACCGATCCACCTGCTCCTGCTCCTATTTCTTATGTTCTTGTGTCAGAAAGAAAGCATCACTCGCGATGGAACGCCTAAATCTCGGCACACGCGCTTTGCGCATGCGAGAAGAAGAAATACGCTGATTGATGCTGTTAGTGAAATCACAAACAAGTTCTTTTGCATTTGAAACTTTGCTGAAATGCCTGCCAGAGGAAATCTTTATCACGGCATTTACGTCATTGCACATCGTGACCAGAGCAATACACCTTCTGTTGGCTACCATATATGCCTTTAATCTCTGATTCCAACCTACTGACCTATCAGTGGTCATTAACAGCAGTCTTCTAGAAGCCCTTTCAAAGCTGACAAATTTCTGCCTTCTAGTAAACCAGAGACGATTATCAAATAAAATTTGACAGCAAGCCACATAAGTAGATATTAGGGCAGGTGACCAAAAGCTTGGTCAAAGAGGTCAGTTTTAAGGCGCGTCTTAAAGGAGAGGTTTAGGGAGGGAATTCCAGAGCTTAGGGCCCGGGCAGCTGAAGACACGGCCGCCAATGGTGGAGCGATTAAAATGGGGAATGCGCAAGTGGCCAGAATTGGAGGAGCGCAGAGATCTCGGAGGGTTTTAGGGCTGGAGGAGGTTGTGTTCTGGAATGAGTGACGGTCTGGCCTTGCATTGTGTCATCAAAAACTACGAACAGGCTCAGCAATTTGAACAAGGCAGGTTGGTAAATGCCTTCAGAAAAAGTGATCGGTAGCAAACTGATTTAAATAACTTGGTGAAATACACAAAGAGCTGTCAATTTTTTTTATTTGTTCCCGGGATGTGGGCGTCGCTGGCAAGGCTGGCATTTGTTGCCCATCCCTAGTTGCCCTTGAGAAGGTGGTGGTGAGCCGCCTTCTTGAACCGCTGCAGTCCGTGTGGTGAAGGTGCTCCCACAGTGCTGTTAGGGAGGGAGTTCCAGGATTTGGACACAGCGATGATGAAGGAACAGCCAATATACTTCCAAGCCAGGACGTTGTGTGACTTGGAGGGGAACTTGTTCCCATGCACCTGCTGCCCTTGTCCTTCTAGGTGGTAGAGGTCACGGGTTTGGGAGGTGCTGCCGAAGAAGTTCAGGCGAGTTGCTGCAGTGCATCTTGTAGATGGTACACACTGCAGCCACGGTGCGCCGGTGGTGGAGGGAGTGAATGTTTAAGGTGGTGGATGGGGCGCCAATCAAGCGGGCTGCTTTGTCCTGGATGGTGTCGAGCTTCTTGAGTGTTGCTGGAGCTGCACTCATCCACGCAAGTGGAGAGTATTCCATCACACTCCTGACTTGTGCCTTGTAGATGGTGGAAAGGCTTTGGGGAGTCAGGAGGTGAGACACTCACCGCAGAATACCCAGCCTCTGACCTTTGCTGGTTACCACTTTATTTATGAGGCTGGTCCAAGTAAGTTCCAGTTAAATTAAACACATTTGAACAAATCCCAAAAGATGTCTGCATTTGAATTCAAAATGTTTGGTCATTCAGAGTAAGGTCCCTCTGCAATGTTCCATTAAATACTCACAGTTCACACAGCATAATCAGCTGACACCTGTAACAGTGGTATCAGCTAGGGCCTGATTTTTGAGAGTGAAGCTGGTTTTAAACCTCTTATGTACTGGACAGAATTAAAGAAGCCTATACTAAAAACGCTTCATTTTTTTTATCATAACCTCGATACTATCTCAACCATTTCCCCAGGAATCAAGGATCCAAGGCCTATACAGTATTATTCCACTGCTTTAAGTTAAGTGTCAGCCATGGCTCAGTGGGCAGCATTCTCGCCTCTGAGTCAGAAGGTTGTGGGTTCTAAATCCCACTCTAGAAACTTGAGCACAACAATCTAAGCTGACACTCCAGTGCAGTGCTGAGGGAGCGCTGCACTGTCAGAGGTGCTGTTTTTCGGCTGAGACATTAAAACAAGGCTCCGTCTGACCCCTCAGGTGGATGTAAAAGATCCCCATGGCACTGCTTGAAGAAGAGCAGGGGAGTTTTCCCCAGTGTCCTGGCCAATATTTATCTCTCAACCAACAACACTGGCCATTTATCTCATTGCTGTCTCTGGAATCTTGCTGTGCACAAGTTGGCTGCCACGAATTCCCGACATTACAACATTGACCACACTTCAAATTGTACTTTATTGGCTGTAAATCGCTTGGGACGTTCTGAGGTGCTATATAAATGTGTGTTCTATCTTTCCGCTTAACTTATTCCCCTATAATGGGAAATGACTACCTCTGTCTGCTGTTGACAGTGAAATGGAGAATAGCTTTAAGAAGAATGTGTCTATGATTTTACTATCAATCTATGGCCAATTTTCCTTCACAATGTCTGTTTAATTGATTCAGCAACAACAATGTGTATTTATATAGCACCTTTAACGTAGTAAGACGTCCCAAGGCGCTGCACAGGAGTATTATAAGACAAAGAATTTGACACCGAGCCACATAAGGAGAAATTAGGGCAAGTGACCAAAAGCTTGGTCAAAGAGGTCAGTTTTAAGGAGCGTCTTAAAGGAGGAAAGAGAGGTAGAGAGGTGGAGAGGTTTAGGCAGGGAATTCCAGAGCTTAGGGCCTAGGCAACCATCTTCAAAGTAGTTAACAACCCGTCTGAAAAAGAAACATTCATCAAAACTGCTGCAGGCAAAGAGAGGACAAATGGGGATAGAAATTACTTCGCTGGACCAAAGTGGGTGCCACAAAGTTCAATTCTGCAGCTCGACGTTCCTTGCTGGAAGCGCGCCTGACATCATATTGGTTTGGGTGCTCAAAAGGTATCCTTGGTGGTCACCAGCAACAAACACAGGCATCAGTTACCTGTTCTAGTGCTACTAGAGGTGGCTCCCCAGTGGCTACAGCTTGGGAGGTGGAAGGTTGCTGAATCTCCAGTGAGAGTCCTTGAGATGGCCATAGTGGACCACCTCAAGGAGCTGTGACCGGTGGTGACTGCTGGGACTCGGCTTCAGCTGTCCCAGGTGGCTGTCTGGCACCAACAAGGGCACTGGTTGAAAGGCCTGTGGGGAGCAGGCGTGTTGTCCTCCTGAGAGAGGACAGCAGGTGCCTCTCCCATGGAGCCAATGCTATTCTTAAGCTGTTGAGCCTCAGCACTATCACTGCTCTGCGCAAGAAGAGAGTGCAGGTGTGCTGGGAGGCTCTTGAAGCATCTATCCATGCTCTCCTTCAGGTTTTGCTTTGAGGACATGAATGTCAGGGTAGAATAGAGTGTGAAAGGTGGCAGAGGTGTGAGCAGGTGAAGGAAGTAAGAGTGAGGAGAGTAGCAGATGTAGAGTGTTGCAGTTGGAGCAGAAGGAAGTGGAGTAAAGTGTGCTGCAGTGATTGGAGGAGAATGGTAATTGTCCCTAACCCGCAGCTTCTACCACCTAGAAGGACAAGGGCAGAAGGTGCATGGGAACACCATCACCTCCAAGTTCCCCTCCAGGTCACACACCATCCTGTCTTAGAAATACATCGGCCGTTCCTTCACCGTCGCTGGGTCAAAATCCTGGAACTTCCTCCCTAACGGCACTGTGGGAGCACCTTCACCTCAGATAAGGCGACCAAAGCTGCACACAATACTCAAGGTGTGGTCTCACCAAGGCCCTGTACACCTGCAGCATAGTTTGTCTATTATGTAGGATTCAGCAACCGCAAGACAGGTGGCTGTCATGAGTTCCCTAATATATACTAGAGTATATTTGTTTGTTTTTTGGTGAGTTAACATTAACTAATAATCATTAAATCTTTATGTACCTGGTCCATTGCGGGTGAATATCGTGAGCGATGACTTTGCTTTAAACTGGGCTGTGCTGTACGTGAGGGCTCACCACACAGACCAGATGAGGGGATTTGGATGAGGGAAAGTTCCTGAAACGGGATTTTGAAAGAGTGATTCTCTTTCACTGGGGGTTACAAGATCACAAGATAGTTATGGATGAGTTATGGATCCATGCAGAAACTTTAATGTCTCCCGCTCGCAGCATTCCATTGTCACTTAAATAATTTCACCGATTTTGCCTCCACAACCCGATCTGGGTCTTCATCCCATGTGTTGTTCACTCTTATGTGAAGATCTTCGTACTACCAGTCCTAAGTTTCCCAATTACTAGTGTACTCTTGTCTTAATCTCACAATTTCAAGAGTGAAGTTAGGAAACACCTCTACACACAAACGGTGGTAAAAGTTTGGAACTCTCTTCCGCAAACGGCAATTGATGCTCGATCAATTGTTAATTTTAAATCGGAGATTATCTTTCTGTTAACCAAAGGTATAAAGGGATATGGGGCAAAGTGGGTAGATGGTGTTAGGTCGCAGATCAGCCATGATCTCAGTGAATGGCGGAGCAGGCTCGAGGAGCTGAATGAAACATGGAAACATAGAAGATAGGAGCAGGAGTAGGCCATTCGGCCCCTCGAGCCTGCTCCACCATTCAATGAGATCATGGCTGATCAACCAAACTCAGTACCCGGTCCCTGCTTTCTCCCCATATCCCTTGATCCCTTTAGCCTTAAGAAATATATTTAACTCCTTCTTGAATATATTTAATGAATTGGCTTCAACTGCCTTCTGTGGTAGAGAATTCCAGAGGTTGACCACTCTCTGGGTGAAGACATTCCTCCTCATCTCTGTCCTAAATGGCTTACCCCTTAGACTGTGACCCCTGGTTCTAGACTCCCCCGCCATCGGGAACATCCTTCCTGCATCTAGTCTGTCTAGTCCTGTTAGAATTTTATAAGTTTCAATGAGATCCCCTCTCATTCTTCTAAACTCCAGCGAGTATAAGCCCAATCAACCCAATCTCTCCTCATACGTCATTCCTGCCATCCCAGGTATCAGTGGTGAATCTGCGCTGCACTCCCTCCATGGCAAGAACATCCTTCCTCAGTTAAGGCGACCAAAACTGCACACAATACTCAAGGTGTGGTCTCGCCAAGGCCCTGTACAACTGCAGCAAGACATCCTTGTTCCTGTACTCGAACCCTCTCGCATACTATTTGCCTTCTTAACAGCCTGCTACACCTGCATGCATATCTTCAGCGACTGCTGCACAAGGACACCCAGGTCTCGTTGCACTTCCCCTTCTCCCAATCTATTGCTGTTCAGATAATAATCTGCCTTCCTGTTTTTGCCACCAATGTGGATAACCTCGCATTTATCCACATTATACTGCATCTGCCATGCTTCTGCCCAATCACCCAACCTGTCCAAATCATCCTGTAGTTTCTCGGCATCCTCCTCACAGTACACACGCCCACCCAGCTTTGTCTGCAAACTTGGAGATATTATATCTAGTTCCCTCGTCTAGATCATTACTATATATTGTGAATAGCTGGGGTCCTAGGACCGATCCCTGCGGTACCCCACTAGTCACTGCCTGCCACTCAGAAAAAGACCCGTTTATTCCAACTCTTTGCTTCCTGTATGCCAACCAGTTCTCTATCGAAGTCAGTACCTTGCCCCCAATCCCATGTGCCTTAACTTTACACGATTCTTTTTCCGAGTGGCAGGAAGTGACTAGTGGGGTACCGCAGGGATCGGTCCTAGGACCCCAGCTATTCACAATATATATTAATGATCTGGACAAGGGAACTAGATGTAATATCTCCAAGTTTGCAGATGACACAAAGCTGGGTGGGCGTGCGTGCTGTGAGGAGGATGCCAAGAAACTCCAGGATGATTTGGACAGGTTGGGTGATTGGGCAGAAGCATGGCAGATGCAATATAACGTGGATAAATGCGAGGTTATCCACTTTGATGTCAAAAACAGGAAGGCAGATTATTATCTGAATGGCAATAGATTGGGAGAAGGGGACGTGCAACGAGACCTGGGTGTCCTTGTGCACCAGTCGCTGAAGGTAAGCATGCAGGTGCAGCAGGCGGTTAAGAAGGCAAATGGTATGTTGGCATTCGTAGCGAGTGGGTTTGAGTACAGGAACAAGGATGTCTTGCTGCAGTTGTACAGGGCCTTGGTGAGACCACACCTTGAGTATTGTGTGCAGTTTTGGTCGCCTTATCTGAGGAAGGATGTTCTTGCCATGGAAGGAATTCAGCGAAGATTCACCAGGCTGATACCTGGGATGGCAGGAATGACGTATGAGGAGAGATTGGGTCGATTGGGCTTATACTCGCTGGCGTTTAGAAGAATGAGAGGGGATCTCATTGAAACTTATAAAATTCTGACAGGACTGGACAGACTAGATGCAGGAAGGATGTTCCCGATGGTCGGGGAGTCCAGAACCAGGGGTCACAGTCTAAGGATAAGGGGTAAGCCATTTAGGACAGAAATGAGGAGGAATTTCTTCACCCAGAGAGTGGTGAACCTGTGGAATTCTCTACCACAGATGGCAGTAGAGGTCAATTCATTAAATATATTCAAGAAGGAGTTGGATATATTTCTTAAGGCTAAAGGGATCAAGGGATACGGGGAGAAGGCAGGGACAGGGTACTGAATTTGGATGATCTGCCATGATTTCATTGAATGGCGGAGCAGGCTCGAGGGGCCGAATGGCCTACTTCTGCTCCTATCTTCTATGTTTCTATGTTTCTATGAAGGAGGGTGTGTCTTATGAAGAAAGGTTGAGCAGGTTGTACCTATACTCATTGGAGTTTAGAAGAATGAGACGGGATCTTATTGAAACATATAAGATTCTGAGGGGGCTTGACAGGGTAGATGCAGAGCGGATGTTTCCCCTCATGGAGGAATCTAGAACTAGGGGGCATAATTTCAGAATAAGGGGGCACCCTTTTGTGGTAAACCACTTTTATCGTTCACTATCGTTACACTATGGTTATCACTGTTTATATCGTTACACTATGGTTATCACTGTTTACACTGTTGTATCACTACACAAGGTCACCTCTTGCCACGCTGTTATACCTGGGCTGACCACAGCTGACTCCGCCCATGGCTCCGCCTGCTTGCCCAGGTATAAAGGTGGTCGACTGGCTGGTATTCCTCCTTGTTGGATCCGATCACCCACGAGGGTGGGCTCTGTTATTTAGCCAATAAAAACCTATAGTTATTAACTTAACTCGTCGCTTTTCATGAACTGAATTGATAGGTATATCACCTTTTAAATCAGAAATGAGGAGGAATATCTTCTCGCAGAGGGTCGTGAATCTTTGGAATTCTCTTCCCCAGAGAGCTGTGGAGGCTGGGTCATTGAATATATTTAAGGTGGAGATAGACAGATTTTTGAATTGTAAGGGAGTCAAGGGTTATGGGGTGTGGGCAGGGAAGTGGAGTTAAGGCCAAGATTAGATCAGCCTTGATCTTATTGAATGGCGGAGCAGGCTCGAGGGGCTGAATGGCCTACCCCTGCTCCTACGTCTTATGTTCTTATGTTCTTTGCTTTGTGAAGGGAACATGAACAATGAAAACATCATCAACCAGCTGATTGGACAGAAGCTGGTGAACTTGGAAAGGTTTGTCTTAACCTGTTGATCATGTATTATTAGTGAAAGTCGCAGTGAGCAATATGAACAGTTTAACAGATACAGTAATATTGGTGCACAGTCGGGTGGAATAGTTCATTGTTATTGGTAGATCTTCCATGGCGTTGCTCACAGGCAGTCTGGGGCCGAGAGCTTGGTTACTGAGCCCCACTCTCAGCTCCTCACTGTTGACCGGCTCCTCCCAGCCCTTGATTTTGGTGCTCACTCCCTGATCTGTAAATGTAGACAACCACTTATCATTGGTAGACCTCCCATGCCATTGCTCATAGGTAGTCAATGAGTGTCAGCATGGATTTGTGAAGGGCCGGTCATGTCTGACTGATCTAATAACCTTTCGGAGGAGGTCAGTAACATGGACAAGGGAGTGTCTCTGGATCTTGTATGTGTGGACTTCCAGAGGGTTAAATTATGAGGACAGGTTGCACAGACTGGGCTTGTATTCCCTCTAGTATAGAATATTAAACGGTGATATAATTGAGGTGTTTAAGATGTTCAAAGAGTTGGTAGGGTAGATCGATAAAAACGATTTCCTCTGGCGGGGAAATCCAGAACAAAGGGGCATGAGATTAAAATTAGAGTTAGCCTGGTCAGGGATGTGATGTCAGGAAGCACTTCTTCTCCCAAAGGCTAGCGGAATTGTGGAACTCTCTCCCCCCATATCTATTGAGGCTGGGGGTCAATTGAAAACTTCAAAAATGAGATTGATAGATTTTTGTTAGGCAAGAGTTTTAAGGGATGTGGAACCAAGGCGGGGAAATGGAGTTAACATACAGGTCAGCCATGCTTTGGCAGAACAGACTCGAGGGGCTGAAAGGCCTCCTCCTGTTCCTAAGTTGATCAAGAGATATCAAACAAAGACAGGTAAATGGATTTGAGGTGCAGAGCAGCCATGGTCTAATTGAATACTGGAGCAGGCTCAAGGGGCTGAATGGTCGGCTCCTGTTGCTTTAAATGTATGCAATTACTTAACATAATTGGTAGAAGGCAAACAATCCCATCACTGCCCATCGCCCACGCACCCTGTGCTATGGGTCATAACCACATGGAAACCTGTTATTGCTTTCTAGCGAAACAAGTCAGTTTAACTTAAGTAAAGCCCAAAGGTTTTTCCCATATATGGTTTCAAGGTGAGGTCAAACCGTGACATAACCGAATAAGCCCCACCCTCACACTGCGCATCACACTGAGATGCGACATCACAATAGCTTTGTAAAGTAGATAAATATTAGCCAGGCTGAGATAACAACAGTTTGTAAAGGCAAGGGAACTGCACTGAGTCTGATCTGTCTAGGACTGAATGCGGTCGGCTCGAACATCTGAACAGCTTTGCTCTGTGAAGACAACACGAACAATTGAAACATCATCAACCAGCGGCTTGGACAGAATTCATGAACTTTGAAAGGTTTGTCTTTCTGGGATCTCAGGAATGGACGTATGAGGAGAGATTGGGTTGATTGGGCTTATATTCGCTGGAGTTTAGAAGAATGAGGGGATCTCATTGAAACTTATAAAATTCTAACAGGACTAGACAGACTAGATGCAGGAAGGATGTTCCCGATGGTTGGGGAGTCCAGAACCAGGGGTCACCATCTAAGGATAAGGGGTAAGCCATTTAGGACAGAGATGAGAAGGAATTTCTTCACCCAGAGAGTGGTGAACCTGTGGAATTCTCTACCACAGAAGGCAGTTGAGGCCAGTTCATTAAATATATTCAAGGAGTTGGATATATGTCTTGAGGCTAAAGGGATCAAGGGATATGGGGAGAAAGCAGGGACAGGGTACTGAATTTGGATGATCAGCCATGATCTCATTGAATGGCGGAGCAGGCTCGAGGGGCCGAATGGCCTACTCCTGCTCCTATCTTCTATGTTTCTATGTTCCTATGTCTTAACCTGTTTATCTTGTATTATTAGTGAAAGTCATAATGAGCAATATGAACAGTTTATCAGATACAGTAATATTGATGCACAGTCAGGTGGAATAGTTCAGTTTGTTATTGGTAGTTCTTCCATAGCGTTGCTCATAGGTAGTCTGAGTCCCGGAGCCTGGTTACTGATGGTTACTGAGCCCCACTCCTCACTGACCGTCTCCTCCCAGTTCTGGAGTTTAATGCTCACTCCCTGATCTGTAAATGTAGACAACTATTTACTGACTGTGACTAACTGTGTTTGGAGCTGTACTTCCAGCTTGTATCATTCCCCGTGAAAGTCAGAGTCAGTTACAGCAAAATCCGTGCAGATATAAAGGCTCAAATCCTGGAAACTGAAAGCAGGTCAGTTCATGCTGGTTGTTCTGATCAACTTGTCCTGGACACGGGGATAGTCTGTGGGACAACTCAGCCCGACCATTTAAAAAGTCAAGAGCGTCCCTCTTGAAACCGCTGATTGGTGTTGAATGAACGGCTCTAAATAAGAGGAGAGGCTGACAGGGAGAGTGAACAACTGAATAATCAGTTTCTCAAAGTGTTCACCAGTACTGAGAGCTCAGGGTTAAGACTCGAAGAATGTACTCCTGGGCAGTAATGCCACTGGAGCTGCCTTGACCGAGCTTGGTACCTGCCCACACAGCTCGACGCTGGCCCAGGTGTTGACTTTTTAAAGGGAATTTGATAAATCCTTTTACAGGTTATATGGTTTACTATACGAGGGGAGCGATAAAATGCCTGTCGTTGTCCTTGTTGCAATCCAGTGATTTTTGTCATTTCTTCTTCTGCCACAGGTACAGGTTGGTGTCAGGACGAGTGAGAGGAAATGGACGGTTTCATCAAACTACCAACAGACTAAAGTTGTCAGTAACAAAACCACAAAGACACCTGGATCACACATCCTGACATCACATCAATGCCAGCAGAGATACCACAAAGGAGGAAACAGCAACACTGAAATACCCCTCAACCCATCCATTTCTTTAGTGTCAACTGTACATCTTTTAATTTCTTTATTTGACGGCCAATAACAGATCCATTTAAACTCGCAGCCAATGATTGGAGATGGTGTTAAACCAACTCTTTCCCTTCTGGCACGTTTCTTTCCCATTTTTAAAATTTTCCCACGCCCCTCTCCCTCCTCCCTAGTTCTCCCCTGGGCTGGACCTTCACGTCCAGCACTCAGGTCCCCGCATCGGCATCAAGCACCAACCCTGCTCCAACTCCAGGCTCAGTTCGGCATTGCTCGGGGTTAACTGCACTGGCACTGGATAGGGCCCAGTCCATACAGTCATCTCCGACCGATGTCGACCGGTGGTCCAAGTGTTGGGACTGAACAGGAAAGTCTCAAGGGTGGACGCTCCGGTTGTTGCCTCGATGGTGTGGAATGGGATGAGCTGGTTAAAGCCAATCCATCCCAGTCAACTACATTGGGTGAAACCCCGGTACCATTTGTACTGAGGCCTCCCAGGATAGAGGAAGAGTCCTCCTCTGGCACCAGCTGGTTCGGAGGTGTCCGTGCCTACTGGTGCCAGAATCAGGCTGGTTCCCCCAAGCGCCACCAGCTACTGTTGGTGTGTTCTTCCCCAGAGGCATCCGTCCCCTCTGGTGACACCAACGCAGCCCCGGGACATTGTCTCCAGTTGGCGCCAGCTCATTTGGGGGCACCACCCTCGGTGGACTCGACCCTACACAGGGTCACCTATGCTGTGGGTGACGTCCACTTTGGTGAGTGCAGCTGCAGATCTCTATTTATAGATCTGTAGCTCCCACCCACCACTGTGGACCCACCTTCAGCCGCTCCCTACAACACTCGAGAGGCACTCCCAGGGAGGGTGCGTGCGCTCCAGAAACCAAACTGGGAGCCTGAGTTGACCACGGCTTCCGTGCGTTGAGGTTTTTCCATGTATTCAAAACAAGGGTGACTTCGAGTCTGAAACTGTGAGTTCTGGAAGTCCCATCACTTGTGGGGGTTGAGTCTTTACCTGGGGTCTTGCAAAGGCCTCAGGCATCGACCTTTGTTGGATTCCCCCTCCCAATTTCCAAGGCGGTTTGGGCAGACTTGATAGGCGCGCCCCAGTTATGGCCAAGGTTGACAGCCCCGCCACTCTGCCTCACAACTTAAGGTTCGCTGGTACAGCTGGTGAACTTCAGTCGTGAAAGCCTCAGAAGGAAGGGAACTGCCCAGGAAACTAGTCCTGTTCCACCCACCAGAATCCAAATGGTGGGAAATGTGGGTCTGGCGGACCTTCCTGCAGTGTTTGGCGCATATCCCGAATTCCCTGCCATCAAATCCACTGGGGCTGGCTTCACTGACCAGTAGGTGAGTTGAGGGAGCAATCCCTGCCAGAGAGGACCACCTTCAGAGAGTATCTGCTGCAGCAGCAGACTGTGTGGGTGCTCTCAATGTAGGAGCAGGATCTATCATCCAGTGGATCTTGCATCGCCACTTAGTTTGTCCTCACACCTTGGGGATCCTTCAGGTTCTGCAGATGCCCATTGGTGCTGAGGTCTTCTTTGGCGAGCAAGTGGAGGATCTGCTGTAGCAGAACCTTCAGGCATTCCCAAATTGACACACAAGGGTGGGAGGGCAATGCTCACTTTTTAGCTTAGCCCACCCCATCTACAGGCCCCTTCCACTCGCCAACACCAGTCCACTCACCATCACCAATCCATTCACCACCACCATCCACTCACCACCACCAATCCATTCACCCCCACCAGCCTATTCAAGGCCTTATCCGGAGCACAATGTCCTTTGTATCTTGCTAGCCCGCCATTCCAGATTAGGACCTGGAATGCAGGTAGCTCACAAGTAACACTCGAGACCCTGTCCAGCTCCACCTCCCCCAGCAGTGATCATGCCTGGATAGCCCACCTCAGAGTTGTGTGGGTGGGCTATTTCCAGTACTTCCCTGTGGAAGTGGATCACTCTGGATGTTTGGTTTGTCCATCAGAGGAACCATCTACTAGTGGGCATACTGGCAGGTCTTCTACCATCCACACTGAGAGCGAGTGATCGTCATCCAGAAGGCTCAACTGTTGGGGGTATTTCTCCAGTTGAGCCTTCTGGATGACCATCACTCTGCCAGTAATGTATCCACAGGTCTCCTTTGTCGCAGCATCTGAACTAGAGCTGGTGGTCCTGGGAGCACAGTGTTCTCCATACATTGGTGCTACAGCCATCAGCTGAATGCTTTGACATATGGGTGGGAGCCACATTCAGGATGAATGGTCTTCTCGGCCAGTGATTTCACTTGGCATTTCAACAGGCTCGGGGTGTGAACGGTATAATAGGACATCTCCACTTTCAGACTCGGTGCAGGGTAAGTCAGTGTGTCTGCAGACAGACAATATGACAAGGGTCCGGTAAGTCAACAAACAGGATGGGACCCTCCTTCCTGGGTCCCTCTGTCAAGTTGACGCATTGCTTCCCATTGGTGCTTGAACGACGGGGTGACACTCTTGGTGCCACATTTGGCCCGGGGAGGACAACACAACAGTCGGCACACTCAGCTGCTCTGTAGTCCACCCTAACTAGTGGATGATCCACACTGAGGTAGTCCAGAACATCTTCAGGACTTGGGGGGTTTACCAGGTCGATCGACTTACTCGCATCACCGGATAATCACCAATCTGCTGGAGGACCTCAGGCTGTCGGGGCGGAGGCCCGGCAGTCTTTCGTGCTTTTGTTTCTGGATTCTGTTGCTCAGGGTTGCCTGATCTCCAGGATGCTCCAGGAAATTGCAGCAGGTGGTGGTTCTGGTTAACCCTTTGGTTACCTCACAAACCGTGCTTCAGGGACACCCGGGTGTTGAATACACACTTTGATTTCAGGAGCCCACGGGAGAAATCCATGTCATTTTTAGAGTATAGAGGACCCTACCTTTTTTAGGGAATTTTTCATTCTGACATCCTCCACACACTGCTGGACACTGTCCAACTGGTACTCAGGGTGAGGAGGGCGGACCGTACCTGCAAGCGAACAGATTCTCCGGCTCCCAGGACAAATAGATCAAAGTGGGTGTTATTCATGGGTGCCAGCGCCAGATCCAAACAGTAAGCTGAACCGTCAGGATCTGGATTTGGATCCTGCCAGCTTCTGATTGATGGCCTGGCAGTTGAGATGGAATGCCCGTCAGATTAGGGTATACCAGCAGTGCGGCACTCATGGGTAATGCTCACTTTATTGTGTCTGTCCTGGTCATTTAAGCCTCTGTTCCCATACAAGTACCTCCACCCTCTTCGTCCTCTGTACTACTTGGTTAGTCGCCAGCTGTGTGTGCAGAATGCCTGAATGAAGATCACAGCTCCCTTGTCAGCTGTTCCCATGTCAGCTGCTCCCTTGTAAGCTCCTCTTCATTCTTCAAGTGACGCGGCATTTGCCACCCACCTGGTTGTCTCTTGGGTCTAGTGGGGAGTGTTGGTATGTCTTTTCCTCGTTCTGGGTTTTCTTTGGGTGTCAACAAACTGGGTTCTGGGGTGTGCTAAAAGTTAACACTGCACGGGAGTCGGGGAGGGAGGGGAAAAACAAGTGGGTTTGTCCTTCAAAGTTAGGATGTCTTAACAAAATGTCTTAACAGGGAAGGTCACGCCTTAAGAGATTTTCCCCAGGCAAATTGTGCCGATGCATCCCAGTAATTAGATCCACGTTCCACCCCCAATTCGGCCTGTCAATGTTTAGGAACGGATGTTCCCAGCAAATTAAATGGTGTCACAGTTAACACTTTAAAGAAAAGATTGGGGACAGTTTTCGTTCAACCTGGAACGACAGAAATGGAAACACTAGACAACCTGCCAACCAGTTTCTCGTCATCGCTGAATATTGGGTTTGTGACTGCTGCTACAGAACTAGACAGGAGATTGTTGAAGACCAGGCTCTCGGGGATTGTGTTCAATTGATGTTAGCAGAGTTGAAGTGAGAAAGTAATTGTCTTAGAATATTTGGGCCATAATGATCTCCTGGACTAGTTTCGATCGCCTAAGGGGGTCGGAGAGGAATTTCCCAGATTTTTTTCCCAAATTGGCCTGGGTTTTTATGTCTGGTTTTTCGCCTCTCCCAGGAGATCACATGGTGGGGGGTGTATTTATTGCGATGGACAAGGCTGGATGGACCAGATAGTCTTTTCGTGTACAAGTCATCTTTCAATAACTGAAATGTGAGAAGTTTAACATCTGAAAATAAACATGGATTGAAAATGAACAAACTTACTGTGTGTCTCCTGATTTGTGCACGGATCATTGAAGGGAACAGAAAGGGGAAAAGATGAGTTCTGATTGTCCCTGGGCTCAGTTACTGACTGGGTGAACTCTTTGAGCCACACACTAGGCTGGACCCAGATTGATTCCCCAGTCTGCACATACAAACATACAAAAAGACATACAAAAGTAGATGAAGACTATCAGGCCCATTAAGCTCACCCCATCCAGTAGACAGTAGGGCCTCACATGCTGCTGTCCCACCTACCAGTTACGCTATCTCTGGAAACAGACAAAGAAACATGGCCAATTCAGGAAAAACCTCTGGCCAATTGCTCTCCAACTCCCAACACATGACAATCTAAACTAACCACTAACTCTCGCTGTAGCTGGTAATGTCCTCTCAGGGACTGGTCAAGATCATACAGCACAGAAGGAGGCCATTCAGCCCATCGTGCCTCTGCCAGCTCTTTGAATGCACTATCCAATTAGTCCCACTCTCCCGCTCTTTCCCCGTAGCCCAGCAATTTTTTCCTTTTCAAGCATTTACCTAATTCCCTTCTGAAAGTTGCAGTGGATGGAATTATAAGTTGGTGGAATTCTGTCATGTGATCCCCAAAGTTCCAGTAACTAAATTGCCAAATCCCCCAGTCAGTAAAACCTGGATTGGGCTTATTCAGTCACTAAAACACCAGTGGCACTTTCAAAGTCCCAGGCCACGTCAAGGAACTCCTCCAAACACAATTAACCAACAAAGTAGTGAATTGGTACAAAAACAAATACTAGTGGGGAGGGGCTGGGGGTGATGAATTGAGTGGGGGAAACAAGACAACACTTGGCATGTACTGAGAGGCAGAGTCGTGTGTTGGGTTTCCAACTCTGCAGGATGTCCCGGAGTCTCCAGGAATTTAATCTCCTGGATTTTTTTTTATTCGTTCATGGGATGTGGGCTTCGCTGGCAAGGCCAGCATTTATTTCCCATCCCTAATTGCCCTTGCGAAGGTGGTGGTGAGCCGCCTTCTTGAACCGCTGCAGTCCGTGAGGTGAAGGTGCTCCCACAGGGAGCACATATAGGCCAGCAGGGTCTGGAGTCACATATAGGCCAGCAGATTTCCTTCCCTAAAGGACATTAGTGAACAAGGTGGGATTTTAGTGCAATCCAATAGTTTCATGGTCATCATTACTGATGGTAGCTTTTTATTCCAGATTTTTTTACGTGACTGAATTTAAATTCCCCAGCTGCCATGTGGTGGGATTTAAACTCATGTCTCTCAGATTGTTTAATCTAAGTCTGTCTCTGGATTGCTAGTCTGGTAACATAACCACTATGCTATCATTCCCAATTGCAGCTTTGAGCAAACCTGGGATAAAAGTCACCAGGGCATTGAAGAAAATGATTTTTTATTTCCATTTTCTTTGACCACTTTCATTCATTTATAAAAATATTGGAGACGGGGGAAAAAGGCGGTTGGATCCAGCAGGTCACGTGATGAAAGCGCCGGGAATACGTCCAATCAGAGATGGCGACTCGTGTTGTGTGACTCACGCCATTTATATACCAAGACAAAATAAAATAATAGTAGGCGTTGATAATTGTGGGTGGCACCAAGACACACACGTGCAGAATGTGAAGCCTGTTGAATAATCACTGACTACTGAGGCACAAGTGGGTCTAAATAACACTTTAACAAACAGAATGGCTGCACATTAATGGCACCGTAATTAACTTGGGTTATAATGGGCTTTATTTTGGAAGTACTTAACTCCCAAACTCTCATTACCACACGGCTTGCCAAGAAACAACTGGATCGCCTTTCAATCACAGGTGTTAGAATTCACAACCAATCAGCACAGTGTTAACCCTTCGCTCCCCAGAAGTTAAAAGAACTTTCATTTTCAATTGACATTGAGAATTACTATTTTGGGAACTGCCTCCCCGGTTTAGCGCCAGGATTCTCCCCAGATAAACTGGGTTTATAACACACTATTCACATGGTTAATGCCCCGAGGCACTTTAGAGAGTAGAATGAGATGCCAATTAGTAATACTAAGAAAGAAGCAATGGACACAAGTAACACTGCACCTTCACTGGACAGCTGCTGACGACAACCTTCAATCCGCCCTCACAACAGATGTCAAGCCAGCTCGTTCTTCAAGGTGAGAAATGAACCTGGATGATAATCCTGAGATTTATTCTCCTTTTTGTTTCTTATCCGGCTCCCGACATTAAATTACTTGGTTTTATTACCCCATTGTCTTCTATTTGCAAACGTGAGCTATTGGAGCTTGATAGACAAACATGCTCACACGTGTCGCCTAGAAACACAAACAAATTGATTTTTTGTTAAACAGTGAGGATATTGCACCTTGAGATCCAATCCATGTGCTGCCGTCAAAAATGGGTGAATAGTTTAGGGTCTGGTCATTACAAGGACAATGTTGAAGGATAAAGGACCGACTGAAAGGTTGCTGCTGAATTTAGCAAAGACCAACTTTCCAATGTTGATACCAGGTAAACAATAGCACAAGGCAATTTTGATTTACGCCCTCCAATTTCTCAGTAGTGCATCAAGAACTTGCATTGATAGACCTTTCACAACATCAGGACACCCCAAAGCACTTTACAACCAATGAAGCACTTCCTTAAAGTGTAATCGCTGTTGCAATGTAGGAAACGCAGCAGCCAATTTGCGCACAGCAAGCTCCCACAAATAGCGATGAAATAATGACCAGATAATCTGTTTTTTTTAGTGATGTTGGTTGGGGGATAAATGTTGGCCCAGGGGAACTCCCCTACCCTTCTTCAAAATACTGGCCATGGGATCTTTTAAGTCCACCTGAGAGGACAGATGGAGCCTCGGTTTAACGTCTCATCCGAAAGATGGCACCTCCGACAGTGCCGCACTCCCTCAGTATGGCACTGAAGTGTCAGCTTAGAGTACGTGCTACCACTGGGCCACGCAGGCACCTAAATCAAACAGCTAGATGATTTTAAAAGCACGGGATAATGGAACAAGAAACCTGAATGGGTTTCAAGAAGGAACTAGACAGGTTCTTATCAACAAATGGGATTCAGGGTTATTAGAAATGCACCAAGAGAATACAGTGGATAGGTGGGCTCATCAGAACATAGGAACATAAGATGTAGGAGCTGGAGTCGGCCATTTGGCCCCTCGAGCCTGCTCCGCTGTTCAATAAGATCATAACTGATCTGATCTTGGCCTCAACTCCACTTCCCTGCCCGCTCCCCATAACGCTCGACTCCCTTAGCGTTCAAACATCTGTCTATCTCCACCTTAAATATATTCAATGACCCAACCTCCACAGCTCTCTGGGGAAGAGAATTCCAAAGATTCACGACCCTCTGAGAAGAAATTCCTCCTCATTTCCGATTTAAAAGGGTGCTCCCTTATTCTGAAATTATGCCCAGAGTTCTAGATTCCCCCACGAGGGGAAACATCTTCTCTGCATCTACCCTGTCGAGCCCCCTCAGAATCTTATATGTTTCAATAAGATCACCTCTCATTCTTCTAAACTCCACTGAGTATAGGCCCAACCTGCTCAACCTTTCCTCATAAGACAAGCCCTTCATCTCCGGAATCAACCTCGTGAACCTTCTCTGAACTGCCTCCAATGCAAGTATATCCTTCCTTAAATAAGGAGACTAAAACTGTACGCAGTACTCCAGGTGTGGTCTCACCAATACCCTGTACAGTTGTAACAGGACTTCCCTACTTTTACATTCCATTCCTTTTGCAATAAAGGCCAACATTCCATTTGCCTTCCTAATTACTTGCTGTACCTGCATGCTAACTTTTTGTGATTCATGTACAAGGACTCCCAGATCCCTCTGTACCTCAGCATTTTGTAATCTCTCCCCATTTAAATAATAATTTGCTTTTATATTTTTGCTACCAAAGTGGATGATAAGTGTGTACCATCTACAAGATGCACTGCAGCAACTCACCAAGGTTTCTTCGACAGCATCTCCCAAACACGCAACCTCTACCACCTAAAAGGACAAGGGCAGCAGGCGCATGGGAACACCATCACCTCCAAGCTCCCCTCCAAGTCACACACCATCCTGACTTGGAAATATATCGGCCGTTCCTTCATCGTCGCTGGGTCAAAATCCTGGAACTCCCTCCCTAACAGCACTGTGGGAGCACATTCACCACACAGGACTGCAGCGGTTCAAGAAGGCGGCTCACCACCACCTTCTCAAGCGCAATTAGGAATGGGCAATAAATGCCGGCCTTGCCAGCGACGCCCACATCCCTGGAAAGAATTAAGAAAAAGTCCAAATACAATTTAAAACAAAATTGGAGCAGGGTTAGATCAATGTGGTGCAGCGCCTCGACTCATGGAATTTTACAGCGTAGAAGGAAGCCATTTGGCCCATCGTGCCATCTCCATGTGTACCAGCTCTATGGAAGAGCTTAGTCCCATTTCCCTGCTCTTTACTCATACATTTTGCATTTTCCTTTAGTAAATATTTAATCACTAAGATGACTCAGTTGTTTCTCAGTGGGCAGCACTCTCTCTCGCCTTTGAGCCAGCAGGTTGTGGGTTCAAGTCCCACTCCAGAGACTTGAGCACAAAAATCCAGGTTGACACTCCCAGTGCAGTGCTGAGGGAGTGCCGCACTGTTGGAGGTGCCATGTTTCAGATGAGACGTTTAAACCGAGGCCTCCTCGCAACTCTCTTATCCGGTCTTGGCCTGTATGTGACTCCAGACCTACAGCAATGTGGTTGACTCTTAACTGCCCTCTGAAATGGTGGCTCACCACCTTCTCAATAAAAGCCGGCCTTGCCAGCGACGCCCACATCCCAGGAATGAATAAAAAAAAGATGATCTGGTCATTAGCTGTTTGTGGGAGCTTGCTGTGCGCAGATTGGCTGCCGTGGTTCCTACATTACAACAGTGACTACACTTCAAAAAGTACTGGGACATCTTGAGATTGAGAATGGTGCCATATTGTCGTACGGTAATGTAATGTGCATTGCATTATGGGAATTACCCGGGAAAAGGGCAGTCGGCCATTTTACGCAATAAAGTGAACATCGCAGTTATAAGCCTGTCTGCCTGACTCTGATTTAATTTGACGTATCTACATGCTTGATTCAATTCAACATGGACCGATTCATTTTCATGGGAATCCTGTTGTCTGAAAAGGGCATCGGACCAACAGCAGAGAGAGTGCAAGCGGTGGCAGAAGCTCGGGAACCAGAGAATGCTACAGAGGTGAGGAGTTTCTTGGGACTCGTTGGGTACAGCAGCAGATTCATCCCGCAGTTTGCAACGGTAACAGAGCCACTGCGACGCCTGACGAGAAAAGACACACCATTTAAATTTGGATCACAACAGAGACAGTCATTCAGTGCACTCAAGGAAGAGTTGGCCAGAACCGGCACTTTAGCATATCTTGATAAGGACGCACCAACCAAGGTGATAGCAGATGCCAGTCCTGTAGGTTTAGGTGCAGTACTAGTCCAGGACCAACAGGGACAAGAGGTGCCAATATGCTATGTAAGTCGTAGTTTAACAGACTGTGAGAGGAAATACACTCAAACAGAGAGAGAGGCTTTAGCTCTTGTATGGGCTTGTGAAAGGCTGCATCCATATGTGTATGGCCGAAAATTTAACTTGGTAACTGACCATAAGCCATTACAAGTGAGATGCGGCCCACACTCTAAACCCTGTGCCTGTATAGAAAGATGGGTATGTGGCGACACGCCACCACTGGACATAATCCGCTCACGGCGGCACGGACAGTTTAAGCAGACGCCCCCAGCCGGGGGCCCTTTCCTCCAGCAACTTGTTTCCCGCAGGGACAGGCTGCCGGGAGCACTTCCTGTCTGGGGAGTATTTAAGTGGATGCGCGGGCTTTTCCAGTTTCTCTTTGCCATGAGGTAGAATAAAAGCAGTTGTGTTTTACTAGCTCTGGTCTCGACTCCCACGTTTGCCGCGGTATCTCAACACTGGTGACCCCGACGCTCAGGACAAATCCTAAGCCAGCATGGCAGAAACAAACGCAGTCACGGTGAAACTACCGGACTTTTGGGAGAACCTGGCCGAAGCCTGGTTTGTTCAAGCTGAGTCCAGATTCCGGCTGAAACACATTACAGTCGACGCCACAAAGTACGACTACCTCGTCTCCTCTCTCACCTACGCCACAGTCCCCAAGGTTTGGGCAGCGCTGCAGGATCCACCACCGGAAGGCAAGTACGAACATCTGAAGGCTGCACTCCTTAAAAAATTTCAAACGTCCTCTTACCAGCGCAACTGCCAACTCCTTGACCTCCCTGGCCTTGGTGACGCTTCACCCTCGGATCGGCTTTCCCACATGCTGTCTCTCTCGGACGACAAAAACACCGGCGCCCTCTTTCGCACGCTTTTCATTCGGCAGCTCCCCGCCAGCATCCGCCCGCTCATTGTGGAGCCTGGCTCCACGGACCTGAATGACATAGCCAAAAAGGCCGACCGGCTGCTCTCTGCACAGTCCGCTCGCGACGTCGCGCCCGACCTCACGGCAACGACCACGCGGGCTTCCCGGCCCACTAGGCCCGACCGCCCTACCACTCCGGGTCACTGCTACTACCACACCCGTTTTGGCGCTAGGGCCCAACGCTGCACGCCACCGTGTACTTTCAAACCCCCCCCCGCACCGGCCCCCGCGATGGCCGCGGGGCAAAAGGGGCCTCTACTGTACGTCACCGACGACAGAACCAACCGCCGATTTCTGTGCGACACAGGGGCCCAGCACAGCATCACCCCCGCCTCCGCCCTCGAAATCCAACGCGGCACACGGGGTATTACGCTGGCCACAGCCAATGGCTCTGACATCCGCACATATGGCACCCGCATGGTCACGCTCGACCTCGCGGGCCGCCGCTACCGCTGGGAGTTCCTCACAGCCAAGGTCCTCTGCCCACTCATCGGCGCCGACTTCCTACGTGCCCACGGCCTCCTTGTCGACATTCCGAGGCACCGCCTCGTCGACATCAACACTATGGCCCCCATCCCCTGCGCCTTTACCCCGGCCCGTTCGGCCGGCCTGACGACCTACTGCCTCGCCAGAGCCACGGACGAATACTCGGCACTCCTAGCCGAGTTTCCGGCCCTCACTAACCCGACCTTTTCGGCCAAAGCCGCCAAACACGGTGTGGAGCACTATATCCCCACCACCGGCCCCCCAGTTTCTGCCCACGCCCGCAGACTAAACCCGGCCAAGCTGGAAATCGCGCGGGCCGAGTTCACCACCATGGAACAACTCAGCATCATCCGCCGCTCCAGCAGCCCTTGGGCCTCGCCCCTCCACATCGCCCCCAAGCCCGGCGGAGGCTGGCGCCCTTGCGGGGACTACCGCCGCCTCAACGACGCCACCACCCCCGACCGATACCCGGTGCCACACATCCAGGACTTCTCGGCCCGACTGGCCGGACAAACCGTCTTTTCCAAGGTCGACCTGGTGCGCGGTTACCACCAAGTCCCCGTACACCCCGCGGACATCCCCAAAACGGCCGTCATCACCCCATTTGGCCTGTTCGAGTTCCTGAGGATGCCCTTCGGCCTCAAGAATGCAGCCCAGGCTTTCCAGCGCCTTATGGACTCAGTCCTCCGGGACCTGAACTTCCTGTTCGTCTATCTAGACGACATTCTCGTGCCCAGCTCCTCCAAACAGGAACACCTCGAACACCTTCGCGTCCTGTTCGGGCGCCTAGCCCAACACGGGCTCATCCTCAGCCCGGCGAAGTGCCAATTCGGCCTAACCGAGGTCGATTTTCTCGGTCACCACATCACCCCTGCTGGGGCCGTCCCCCTGCCTAACAAGGTGCAGGCCGTCCAGCAATTCCCCCACCCCACAACCATCAAGGGCCTCCAGGAGTTCCTCGGGATGGTGAACTTCTACAACAGGTTCATCCCCAGAGCTGCAGCCCTCATGAAGCCCCTATACGACGCCCTCCGAGGTAAATCCGGCAAGATGGACGTAGCCTGGACCACTGACACGTCAGCCGCCTTCGACGCCACCAAAAACGTGCTCGCCGACGCCACCCTGCTCGCGCACCCGAGGGCCGATGCCTGGGTCGCGCTCACCACCGACGCCTCCGACCACGCGGTCGGAGCCGTGTTCGAGCAGTGGGTCAATGGCGCGTGGCAGCCACTTGCCTTCGACAGCCGCCAACTGCGCCCCCCCGGAGGTCAAATACTCCACTTTCGACCGCGAGCTTCTCGCGCTCCACCTGTCGGTCCGCCATTTCAGGTTCCTCCGGGAAGGCCGCCCCTTCACCGCGTACGTGGACCACAAGCCGCTCACATACGCGATGGCCAAGCACACCGAACCCTGGTCCGCTAGGCAGCAACGCCAGCTCGCGGCCGTGTCCGAGTTTACTACGGACATCCAGCACGTCTCCGGTAGAGACAACGTTGTCGCCGACTGCCTTTCCCGTCCCGCCATCTGTGCGAATCACCTCGCGGTCGACTACGCGCAACTAGCAGCGGCCCAGCTCACGGACCCAGACCTCCTCTCGGCGGCTACCAGCCTGCCAGGGCTACGCCTAGCCAAGGTCGCGCACGGGCCCGAAGTCACGGCAGTCACTTGCGACGTCTCACTCGGCCAATCCAGGCCGGTCGTCCCTGCAACCTGGCGCCGCCACATCTTCGACGCGCTCCACGGGCTCTCCCACCCGGGTTCCCGCGCATCCGTCAAACTCCTCTCCCAGCGCTTCGTCTGGCGCGGCCTCAGCAGAGATGTTCGGACTTGGGCCACCTCCTGCCTCGCCTGCCAACGGGCTAAGGTACAGCTGCACACAAAAGCGCCCCTGGGAGACTTCGAGGTACCCAGCCGCCACTTCGACCACGTACACGTCGACATCGTCGGTCCTCTGCCGCCATCGCAAGGCCAAACTTACCTCCTCACGATGGTCGACCGCTACACACGCTGGCCTGAGGCAGTGCCGCTGACCTCCACCACCACAGCCGACATCGCCAGGGTGTTCGTTAACACCTGGGTTGCGAGGTTCGGCCTACCGGCCGACATAACCTCCGACAGAGGCGCCCAGTTCACCTCCGAACTCTGGACGGCCACAGCACGCAACCTCGGGGTGACGCTCCACCGAACCACGGCGTACCACCCGCAGGCCAACGGGCTTTGTGAACGCTTCCACAGGTCACTCAAGGCCTCACTCCGCGCCGGCCTGCAGGGCAGTACCTGGACTGACCGCCTACCGTGGGTGCTACTAGGCCTACGCACCGCGGTCAAAGAAGACCTCCAGTCCTCGGCTGCGGAGTTAGTCTACGGACAACCGCTGCGCGTCCCAGGCGAATTCCTTCCGGAGGCTACCACGCCTTGGTCGGCCGAACAGCAGCGGCTCAACTCTTTCTCTTCCGCTCAGCAGTTCGCCCCACTTCCGGTCAACCGACACGGCGAACTCGCACCTCACGTCCCACCAAATTTACAGCAGGTGCGCTTCGTCTTCGTGCGACACGACGCGCACCGCGGGCCCCTGCGACCCCCGTATGACGGACCGTACGAGGTACTACAAACCGGGGACAAGGTCTTCAAGCTGCGACTCGGCGACAGGGTCGACACAGTCTCCATCGACCGGCTCAAACCAGCACACACAGAACCAGGGGAACAGGTCCCCGTGGCCCGGCCTCCAACTAGAGGCCGTCCCGCCAGCAAGCCAGCACAGCCGGCGGCGAACCGCCCGGGCCCACCAACTAGACAGGTGACCACTCAGAGCCGCTGCGGCAGAACCATCAGACCACCGTCACGACTCGTCCACTCCTCCTAAGCGGATTCTGGGGGGAGCTCTGTGGCGACACGCCACCACTGGACATAATCCGCTCACGGCGGCACGGACAGTTTAAGCAGACGCCCCCAGCCGGGGGCCCTTTCCTCCAGCAACTTGTTTCCTGCAGGGACAGGCTGCCGGGAGCACTTCCTGTCTGGCGAGTATTTAAGTGGATGCGCGGGCTTTTCCAGTTTCTCTTTGCCATGAGGTAGAATAAAAGCAGTTGTGTTTTACTAGCTCTGGTCTCGACTCCCACGTTTGCCGTGGTATCTCAACAGGTACTTAGATTACAGCCGTATGATTTTAAGGTGATACGCATTCCAGGCAAGCAAAACATTGCAGACCCACTGTCACGATTGCTGGGGGAGACAGCAAAACAGGAGAGACATTCTCATGGCTCAGATGAATACGTGAGGTTTGTAGCTGTGAGTGCAACACCAAAAGCACTCACTACTAGAGAGGTGGAGGAAGCCTCTGCTACCGACCCAGAGCTGATTGAGGTACGGAAGGCAATCACAAACGGACATTTTGAGAACTGTAAAGCTTATGCAGCAATTGCAAACGAGCTGTGCGTAGTGGGGTACCTAGTTCTTCGGGGAACATGCATCGTGCTACCCACAGTGTTACACGCACGAGCCCTGGTGTTAGCACATGAAGGACACTTGGGAATAGTTGGAACAAAGCAACATCTCAGAACCAAGGTTTGGTGGCCTGGCATGGACAAGGCAGCTGAAAAACACTGTAAAGCGTGCCACGGCTGTCAGATAGTAGCCAGACCCGACCCACCTGAACCGTTGAGACCAACACCATTACCGGAGGGCCCCTGGCAGGATGTAGCTATAGACTTACTGGGACCCTTGCCATCCAACCACTCCATTCTTGTGGTAATTGATTGTTATAGTCGCTACTATGAATACGACATCATGACCTCCACAACAACAGAGAAGGTTATTGATAGTTTAGAGTCAATCTACAGCCGTCATGGTTTGCCAATCACCTGCAAATCTGATAATGGTCCCCAATTCAGATCTGAATTATTCAAAGAATACTGTGAAAACAACGGGATCAAACACCTGAAAATGACAGCAAAATGGGCTCAGGCTAATGGAGAAGTCGAGCGCCAGAATGCATCGCTGATGAAGAGAATCAGAATTGCTCAGTCAGAAGGACTAGATTGAAAACGTGAACTTAGAAAATATGTGACTGTGTACAGGAGCACTGACCATGCCATGACAGGAAAGAGCCCGGCAGAGCTGCTCTTTAAATGGAAAATGAGAGGAAAGCTGCCAGACATCACAGAGTCGAGCGCAGACATGGAAGTACGTGACCGGGACGCAGAACAAAAAGGCAAGTCCAAACTGTACGCAGATGAACAGCGGAGAACACAATACTCAGAGGTGGAAGTTGGCGACACGGTGCTGGTACGGCAGGACAAAGTGGACAAGTTCACCACTCCTTTTAATGCCACACCCCACAATGTTTGAGTAAAACAGGGAGTCAAGTAGTAGTAGAATCTCCAGACGGAGCACGCTACTCGAGAAACACTACGTTTGTGAAGAAATACAGAACCAATGGACCAAAGGAGACACTCCATGAGCAGGAGGAAACACAAGGGACTGAGGACAGTATAGTAGACCCTGACACACATACCACTGTGACACAGGCAATACCCACTGACACCAACATGTCAGACATACCCAATACAGCCAGACCTTAAAGGGTTAAAAGAAAACCCCAAAGACTGTCTGATTATGTCACAACATAAACTGTGCGAGAACTGCATGGGTGATGTTAAATGTTTAAACCTGGGAATTATTTAGTTGTGTGGTAAGACACAAGTTTGTAAAAAGTTTATAAACCAAATAAGTTATGCAGTGTTATTGTAAGCAACTGTTTGTAAACTGCAAGTTTGTTTCCAAGGAAAAGGGGGATGTTGTGGCGTACCGAGCACAGAACGGACACAATCCGCTTTCCGGTCCATAGACTATAAATCAGGCGTCATGTCTTTAAGAAGGCTCACACCTTTAAGAAACTCGATCTGCAACATAGTTAAGCCCAGAGCGGGGGAGGAGCAGTCGAAGCTGTGCACTGATGAACGGCAGTCGTACTTTGTGTAGTCTCTGACTCCATTTTGTGTTCAGCATGCAGCCTCAACAATTAAACCTTTTCTGTTGAACCTCTCCGAGTTCAGTATTTTTTGCTAGGAGTACGTAGACTCCTACATTGGTGACCCCGACGCTCAGGGCGACTCCTAAGCATAACCATGGCTGACACAAACGCAGTTTCTGTGAAGCTGCCGGAGTTCTGGGAGAACCTGGCCACCGCCTGTTTCCTTCAAGCCGAATCACAATTCCGACTCCGCGGCATCACCGCCGACGCAACAATGTACGACTACCTCCTCGCCTCCCTGGGCAGCTCCACAATCACGAAAGTCTGGACAACACTACAAAACCCTCCGGAGGAAGGCAAGTACGCACATCTCAAGGCCGCGCTCATTAAAAAATTCACAGCCTCCCAATTCTTGCGCAACTGCCACCTCCTCGACCTCCCGGGCCTCGGTGACTCCACGCCATCAGACTTGCTCTCACACATGCTTGCTCTGACCGACGAGAAACCACCCGGCTCCCTCTTCCGCACGCTCTTTATCCACCAACTACCTCCCAGCATCCGCCCGGCGATCATGGCGTCCAGCCTCACGGACCTCGAGGCCCTGGCCGACGAAGCCGATAAGCTCCTGTCCGCCAGCTCGTACCACGCCGTCACCCCCGACCTGGCCTCCGCAGCGTCGGCGCATGCTCCACCCTCTATTGCGCGGCCACACAGCTCGGCCACGAGGCCCCCCAGGCCCCCACGTCCCCCAAGCCCTCCGACCCAGGGCTACTGCTACTTCCATACCCGGTTCGGCGCACGGGCACGCCGCTGCAGCCATCCCTGCACGTTTCCAACCGCCCCCACACCGGCCTACACGATGGCCGTGGGGCAAGCAGGCATTACGGACAGCGCCTCCGGACGCCGTTTCCTATGCGACACGGGCGCGCAGCACAGCATCATCCCCGCGTCCGCCCTCGAGATCCAGCGAGGCGGCCATGGCCCTGCGCTGGCTGCCGCCAACGGCACCCGCACCGTCACCATCGACCTCGCAGGCTGCCACTACCACTGGGAGTTTATCACCGCCAAGGTGCTCTCCCCGCTCCTCGGTGCGGATTTCCTGTGCGCCCACGGCCTGTTGGTCGACATGCCTCGGCGCCGCCTCGTGGACATGAACACCATGTCACCTATCCCGGGCGCCATGGCCCCCCCCCAACCCGCCGAAATGGCGTGGCAGAGCCGCGCCCGCTCAACGGATGACTACTCAGCACTCCTGGCTGAGTTCCCAGCCCTCACCAACCCGACCTTCTCCGTGAAGGTTTTTAAGCACGGGGTAGAACACTTCATCCCCACCACAGGCCCACCGGTGTATGCCCACGCCCGCAGGCTGGACCCGGCCAAGCTGGAGATCGCGCGGGCCGAGTTCGCCACAATGGAACAGCTCGGCATCATCCGCCGCTCCAACAGCCCCTGGGCCTCCCCACTCCACATCGTCACCAAACCCGACGGGGGATGGTACCCCTGCGGGGACTACCGGCACCTAAACGACGCCACCACGCCGGATCGGTACCCCATACCGCACATTCAAGACTTCTCGGCGAGACTGGCCGACCGCTCAGTCTTCTCCAAAGTCGACCTGGTGTGCAGTTACCATCAGGTGCCAGTCCACCCCACGGACGTTCCCAAGACGGCCATAATCACCCCTTTTGGGCTATTCGAGTTCCTCCGAATGCCCTTCGGCCTCAAAAACGCGGCCCAGGCCTTCCAGCGGCTCATGGACTCGGTCCTCCGGGATCTGAAGTTCCTCTTTGTCTACCTGGATGACATCCTGGTAGCTAGTTCCTCCAAGCAGGAACACATTGAGCACCTCCGCACCCTGTTCCAGCGGCTCAGTGAGCACGGGCTCATCATCAGCCCAGCCAAGTGCCAATTCGGCCTCAGCAGGATCGAATTCCTCGGCCACCACATCACGCAGGACGGAGCCATTCCCCTGCCCGCCAAGGTGCAAGCCGTCCAGCAGTTCCCCCGGCCTACCACCATCAAAGGCCTCCAGGAGTTCTTGGGGATGATCAACTTTTACAACCGCTTCATTCCCGGAGCGGCCTCCCTCATGCGGCCCCTATACGAAGCCCTCCGGGGTAAGAAAGCCAGAATGGCGATCGAGTGGTCGGCGGACATGTTGACCGCTTTCGACTCGACCAAAAAGGCGCTCGCCGACGCCACCATGCTCGCTCACCCACAGCCCAACGCCAGGGTGGCCCTCACCACGGACGCCTCCGACCACGCGGTCGGCGCCATGTACGAACAGTGGGTCGACGGGGCCTGGCAACCGCTGGCCTTTTTCAGCCGCCAACTGCGCCCCTCGGAGGCCAAATACAACGCCTTTGACCGCAAGTTCCTCGCACTGTACCTGGCAGTCCGCCATTTTAGATTTCTTCTGGAGGGCCGCCCCTTCACCGCGTTTGTCGACCACAAACCCCTGACATTCGCGATGGCGAAATCTGCGGACCCGTGGTCAGCCAGGCAACAACGCCAGCTCGCCGTGGTGTCCGAATTCACCACGGACATCCGGCACGTCTCCGGTCGAGACAACGCGGTGGCCGACTGCCTATCCCGCCCCGCCGTCCACGGCGCCCACCTGGCAGTGGACTATGCTCAACTGGCAGCGGAGCAACGCACCGACCCCGATCTGCTCTCCGCGCCCAAAACCCTCCCAGGGCTGCGACTGACCGACATCGCCTGTGGCCCGTCCGCCGTCACAGTCAAATGCGACACCTCCTTGGTGCAACCCCGCCCCGTAGTCCCGGCGTCCTGGCAAAAACGGGTGTTCGACATCGTCCACGGCCTCTCACACCCCGGCACCCGTGCGTCCATTAGACTGGTGGCCAACCGATTTGTCTGGCGTGGCCTGCGCAAAGATGTGCCCGTCTGGTCCAGATCCTGCATAGCTTGCCAGCGTGCCAAAATCCACCAGCACGTCAAAGCCCCACTCGAGGAGTTCACCGTGCCAGAAAGAAGGTTCGACCACGTCCACATCGACTTCGTCGGCCCCCTGCCGCCATCACAAGGTCACACGCACCTGCTGACAATCGTGGACCGTACCACCCGCTGGCCCGAGGCCATTCCACTAACGTCCACCACCACCGCCGACATCGCGAGGGCGTTCATCGGTACCTGGGTCGCTCAGTTCGGCGTCCCCTCCGACATGACGTTGGATAGATGCCCGCAGTTCACCTCTGATCTGTGGGCCGCCATCGCCCGAAACCTCGGGGTGGCCGTTCACCGCACCATGGCTTACCACCCCCAAGCCAACGGACTGTGCGAGCGATTCCACAGGTCCATGAAGGCGTCCCTCCATGCCAGCCTCGAGGACGAGGCTTGGATCGACCGCCTCCCGTGGGTGCTACTCGGCCTACGCTCCGCGGTCAAGGAAGACCTGCAAGCCTCGGCGGTGGAACTCGTGTATGGCCAGCCGCTGCGCGTACCCGGAGAGTTCCTGCCCACCGCCACGACCCCCTGGTCGGCTGACCAGCAACACCGTGCTTTCGCCAACCGAGCACAACAGTTCGCTCCGGTACCCACCGGCCGGCACGGCGAACCAGCAACCCGCGTACCACCTAGCCTGCACATGGCCAAATTTCTTTTCGTGCACCATGATGCCCAACGAGGACCTCTACGGCCCCCATACGACGGACCCTACAAGGTACTCCAGACGGGGAACAAGTTCTTCCTCCTCGAAGTGGGCGGCAGAACTGACAAGGTGTCGGTCGACCGGCTCAAGCTGGCGCACCTAGAGCCCGACGAACCCGTTCAAGTGGGCCAACCCCCACCGCGGGGCAGACCGCCTAAGAGCCCGACGCGTCCAACCGCCCCGCTCCCGACACCAACCGCCAAGAGCCGTTCCGGCCGTGCCATCAAGCCGCCACGCCGGTTTGTACACTCCCTACTAGCGGATTCTGGGGGGAGCTGTGTGGCGTACCAATCACAGAAAGGACACAATCCGCTTTCCGGTCCGTAGACTATAAATCAGGCATCATGCCTTTAAGAAGGATCACACCTTTAAGAAACTCGATCTGCAACATAGTTAAGCCCAGAGTGGGGGAGGAGCAGTCGAAGCTGTGCACTGATGAAAGGCAGTTATACTTTGTGTGGTCTCTGACTCCTTTTTGTGTTCAGCATGCAGCCTCAACAATTAAACCTTTTCTGTTGAACCTCTCCGAGTTCAGTATTTTTTGCTAGGAGTACGTAGACTCCTACAATGTCGTGTATTGATTGCGAGTTTGACACCAGTCAATACGGTAATGTAATGTGCATTGCATTATGGGAATTACCCGGGAAAAGGGCAGTCAGCCATTTTACGCAATAAAGTGAAGATCACAGTTATAAGCCTGTCTGCCTGACTCTGATTTAATTCGACGTATCTACATGTTTGATTGAACACATTAAAGCATAGATACAACAACCACAGGTCACCAAAGTCACCTGTTCCGCCCGAGCACGCCACACTCACCACATCATGTCTCAAATTACTCATGCACAGTATCCCCAAAATGTTACTTTCTGAAAGAAATCTCTCTTATTGGCATTTGAATGAATGAATATGAAAGGAGAGGGTTCATGGATTGTCCCAGCAGCAGTCACGTATGAGACTATGTGCAGAATAAATGATCAGTTTTAACATGAAAATGTGTGAACTGCTCCAGCTCGTGCCCATTGGGTCAGATTAAGCCCCACTGGAATTTGAAAGTGGAAAGCAAAGGGGATCAATTTCACCACTTGGGCCATAAACCGGTGGGTGATGGGGCGCCACCGCTCTCGATACCGCCGCAGTAAATAACCCAGCTCTGTTTGACAGGTAGTTAAACCGAAACAGAAACACGTGGCGGAGGCTCAAGAAGCGCTTAAGATTGCCAAGGCGAATATTAGAGTGAAGAATGAAAGTCTGGGGCTGGTAGGACTCCATGAGCTTCACTTAAAACTCCCTCCCTCCCCTCCTCCTCCTCCGTGGCCACTGACCTACATACACACATGCACGCACACCTGCACACATATGTGCACACAGACACACAAGTGCGCACACATGCACACATGCGCACACATGCACATACACACGTGCACACACAGGCACATGCACGTGCACACACACATGTACAGACACGGTGCACTCACATGTGGACACATGCACACATGTGCACACACATGTGCACACACACACAAGTACACACACATGCACGCACACCTGCACACAGGCACATGCATGCGCACACATGTGTACACATGTATAGACACGGAACACACATACACACAAGTGCACATATACACACCTATGCACACGTACACATACACATGTGCACGTACACACATACAGACACGCACATACACACGTACATGCACAAACACATGCACACATACGTGCACACAGACACGCACATACACACACACATAAACGCATGCACACACTTGTACACACACACCTGCACACACATTTACACATGCACACATGTGCACGTGTGCACACATGCACATACAGACGTGCACACACACATGCACACAAACACACACGCGTGCACACAGACACACGGAAATATACACATGCGCACACGTACACACATGCATATACACACACGTGCACACACACAAGTGCACACACAAACACACACATGCACACACAGACACACACAAACACAGACACACACAAACACACACATGCACATACGCACATACACAAGCACATATTTCCAGCAACAGTCACTGGAGGGCGATAATAGCAATGAATTTGTAACTCCTCCAGTCCAGGGGTACTGAGGCCAATTGTAGCACCCAAACTGCCATCCAGTTGAGACCCGCTAACTCAGCACTGCCCTTTTTATTTTCTGTATTGCCTATGGTGGTGCGGTTACCAGCTGAGCTCTAAGGACAGTCCCCCACTGGCCATGTTGACATACACCGTTACCTGATATTAACCCTCTTTTTTGTTCCCCATCCAGAGATTGAGGGGTGGAAATTTGAGTTAGTAGCGCATGTTTTATGGGTGTAATGGGGGCTTGATTTCAGGGACCAACGTCCTGCGCCTCAAGAACACCTGAAAGATGCCAACCCGAAATTGAGTGCCTGGCAGCCGCCTAAACCAGGTGTTAGGCCCCTTTCATGTGTTACTGAGAGGCCTGAGGCCTATTACTGCCCATGTAGTAAACAGTTTGCAATGAGCGAGGCTGGTGTTGGGCCTGCTCCAGTCCTGATCCTTCAGGTGAGCCTCGGGCCTCCCGCTTCAGGCGAGCCTCGGGCCCGTCAGTTCAAGCCAACCTCAGGCGAGCCTCTGGCCTCCCACTTCAGGCGAGGCCCGGGCCTCCCACTTCAGGTGAGCCTCGGACCTCCCGCTTCAGGCGAGCCTCGGGCCTCCCGCTTCAGGCGAGCCCCGGGCCTGCCAGTTCAGGCGAGTCTCGGGCCTGTCAGTTCAAGCCAACCTCAGGCGAGCCTCTGGCCTCCCGCTTCAGGCGAGCCTCGGGCCTCCCGCTTCAGGCGAGCCTCGAGCCTCCCACTTCAGGCGAGCCTCTGCCCTCCCACTTCAGGCGAGCCCCGGGCCTCCCGCTTCAGGCGAGCCTCGGGCCTCCCACTTCAGGCGAGCCTCGGGCCTCCCGCTTCAGGCGAGCCCCGGGCCTCCCACTTCAGGCGAGCCCCGGGCCTCCCACTTCAGGTGAGCCTCGAGCCTCCCACTTCAGGCAAGCCCCGGGCCTCCCACTTCAGGCGAGCCATGAGCCTCCGGGCTTGTGCTGGTGTTTATGCTCCATACGACTACCCTTTGCCGCTCACTCTTCGCTCGCGTTATCAATCCGGTGGGATGGCCGGGACAGCGAGAGTTGGCTCACAACAATTCCCTTCTGCTTGTGTCCTATAGATTGAAGATCACCAGCAGTCGCTGCAGCAGGCCATGGCCAACCGCAAACTGCTCACCATGAAGCACCTGTCACGGGCGGCGATCCTGATCACCGCTCTCACCAACGAAAAGGTCTCGTCTCTTCAAATTGGTTAGCTGTTTCAGTTCACAGAGTGATGGTGTTATAGGGTGTGAGTGACAGCGAGAGAGCGAGAGTGATGGAGAGAGAGTGACAGAGAGAGAGTGATGGAGAGAGAGTGAGAGTGACGGAGAGAGTGAGAGTGACAGGGATAGTGACAGGGAGAGAGTGAGAGTGATGGAGAGAGTGAGAGTGACAGTCCATGTAGACTACATCAACTGCACTACCCTCATCCACACGCCTAGTCACCCCCTCAAAAAATTCAATCAAATTGGTCAGCCCCGAGACCGGAGAAGCAGTGGACCTGCGCGATAGCAGCCCGAGGCGGGAGAGCTTAAAGGCTTGAGAGGGAGCAGTCAGAGGCACCGAGGCCCACAGCCCCGAGACCGGAGAAGCAGTGGACCTGCGCGGGAGCAGCCCAAGGCGGCTGAGTATAAAAGGGAGCAGTCAGAGGCACCGAGACCCACAGCCCCGAGACCGGAGAAGCAGCAGACCTGCGCGGGAGCAGCCCGAGGTGGCTGAGTATAAGAGGGAGCAGCCCGAGGCCCGACCAATCCCGGTTCCAGGAGAGAGGTAAAAAGTAATCCAAGTGTGACGTCACCAGGCAGCAGGTAAGTGATTGGTTGGTGAGTATTTCTCTCTTTTCAATACAAGCTTGAATTCTGTGGTGTTACATTTCTGTGGTGTAGTGGGGATAGTTGGTAAATAAAGCGCCCTAGAGTATACCTGTAACTGGGGTATTGAATAAATTTTTTAATTAATTAAAGGAGTAAGTCATGGCAGGAGAGTTCAGACCCGTGTTCTGCTCCTCTTGCTCCATGTGGGAAGTCAGGGATGCTGCCAGTGTCCCTGACGACCATGTCTGCGGGAAATGCATCCAGCTGCAGCTACTTGTAGACCGCATTGCGGCGCTCAAGCTGCGGGTGGATGAATTTTGGAGCATGCGCGATGCTGAGAGGCTCGTGGATAGCACGTTTAGCGAGTTGTTCACACCTCAGGGTAGGGCAGCACAGGGGGTGACCATCAGGCGGAGCAACAAAGGCAGGCAGGTAGTGCAGGGAACCCCTGCGGACATCCCCCTTTCAAACAAGTATACCGCTTTGGATACTGTTGAGGGGGGTGACTCACCAGGGGAAGGCAGCAGCAGCCAACTTCCTGGCACTGGGGGTGCTCCTGCTGCCCAGGAAAGGGGGAAAAAGAGTGGGAGAGCAATAGTGGTAGGGGATTCTATAGTAAGGGGAACAGATAGGCATTTCTGTGGCTGTAGACGTGAATCCAGGATGGTTTGTTGCCTCCCTGGTGCCAGGGTCAAGGATGTCACTGAGCGGCTGCAGGGCATTCTGGAGGGGGAGGGTGAACAGACAGTGGTCGTGGTCCACATTGGTACCAACGACATAGGTAAAAAGAGGGATGAGGTCCTGCAGCAAGAATTTAGGGAGCTAGGTGAAGGATTAAAGAGCAGGACCTCAAGGGTTGTAATCTCTGGATTACTCCCGGTGCCACGTGCTAGTGAGTATAGGAATAGGAAGATAGAACAGATGAATGCGTGGCTAAAGGGATGGTGCAGGGGGGAGGGCTTTAGTTTCCTGGATCACTGGGTCTGCTTCTGGGAAAGGTGGGACTTGTACAAGTCGGACGGTTTACACCTGAACCAGAGGGGAACCAATATCCTTGCGGGGAGGTTTGCTAGCACTGCTGGGGAGGGTTTAAACTAACTTGGCAGGGGGATGGGGTACAGAGTGGAGCTATAGTAGGGGGTGATTTACAGCCAAATACAGAGGGAAAAACAAGTCAGCTGGGAAGGCAGAGCAAATATGTGAAGGCAAAAGAGAATATGGCAGGGCTGGAAGGCATTTATTTTAATGCAAGGAGTCTTGCAAGTAAGGTGGATGAACTGAAGTTGTTGTTGAACACATGGGAGTACGATATTGTTGCTATCACGGAGACATGGTTGAGGGAGGGTCAGGACTGGCAGCTCAATATTCCGGGGTATAGAATCTTCAGGCGAGACAGAGGGGGGTGTAAAAGGGGAGGGGGTGTTGCAATATTAATTAAGGAGTCAATTACTGCTGTAAGGAGGGATGATATATTAGCGGGTTCCTCTAATGAGGCCATATGGGTAGAACTTAAAAACAAAAAGGGGGCAAGCACTTTGCTGGGAGTGTACTATAGGCCCCCAAACAGTCAGGGGGAGATAGAGGAACAGATATGTAGGCAAATCTCAGAAAAGTGCGAAAATAATAGGGTAATAATAGTGGGGGATTTCAACTTCCCCAATATAAATTGGGATAGTCAGAGTGTGAAAGGCTTAGAGGGTGCAGAATTCTTAAAGTGCATCCAGGAGAGCTTTTTGAGCCAACATGTAGAAAGTCCTACAAGAGAGGGGGCGGTACTGGACCTAATTCTGGGGAATGTAGCCGGGCAAGTGGTGGAAGTGTCAGTAGGAGAGCATTTTGGCAACAGTGACCATAATTCGGTGAGATTTAAGGTGGTCATGGAAAAAGACAAAGACGGCCCGGAAATAAGGGTTCTAAATTGGGGGAGGGCCGATTTTAATATGATAAGGCAGGATCTGGCCAAAGTGGACTGGGAGCAGCTACTTATAGGAAAATCCACATCAAAACAGTGGGAGACTTTCAGAAGGGAAATAGAGAGAGTACAACGCCAACATGTTCCTGTAACGGTCAAGGGTGGGACCAACAAGCAAAGGGAACCTTGGATGACAAGGGATATACAAAAATGCATTAGAAATAAAAGGGGGGCTTTTGGCAGTTACAAAAGACTAAAGACGGAAGAAGCCCTAGAGGAGTATAAAAAGTGCAGGGGCATACTTAAAAAAGAAATTAGGAGGGCGAGGAGGGGCCATGAAATAACACCGGCGAGCAAAATAAAGGAAAATCCTAAGATGTTTTATAAGTATATTAAGGGCAAGAGGATAACCAGGGAAAGGGTAGGGCCCATTAGGGACCAAAGTGACAATCTGTGTGTAGAGCCAGATGATGTAGGCGGGGTTTTAAATGAATTTTTTGCATCTGTGTTCACTCTGGAGAAAGACGATGCAGACATAGAAATCGGGCAAGGGGACTGTGACATACTTGAACATATTAGCATCGAGAGGGAGGAGGTGCTAGCGGTTTTAGCAGGCCAAAAAGTGGATAAATCCCCAGGCCCGGACGAGATGTATCCCAGGCTGCTGTGGGAGGCAAAGGAGGAGATTGCAGGGGCTCTGACACAAATTTTCAGAACCTCTCTGGCCACAGGGGATGTACCAGAGGACTGGAGAACAGCTAACGTAGTACCATTATTCAAGAAGGGTAGCAGGGATAAACCAGGGAATTACAGGCCAGTGAGCCTAACATCTGTGGTAGGGGAATTATTGGAAAAAATTCTGAGGGACAAAATTAGTCTCCACTTGGAGAGGCAAGGATTAATCGGGGATAGTCAGCATGGCTTTGTCAAGGGTAAATCATGTCTGACAAATCTGATTGAATTTTTCGAGGGGGTGACTAGGGGGGTGGATGAGGGAAATGCTGTGGATGTGGTTTACATGGACTTCAGTAAAGCTTTTGACAAAGTCCCGCATAGGAGACTGGTCAAGAAGGTAAGAGCCCATGGGATCCAGGGTGCCTTGGCGCGTTGGATCCTAAACTGGCTGAGTGGCAGGAGGCAGAGGGTGATGGTCGAAGGTTGCTTTTGTGACTGGAAGCCTGTGTCCAGTGGGGTACCTCAGGGATCGGTGCTGGGTCCCTTGTTGTTTGTGATCTACATAAATGACTTGGATGAGAATGTAAAAGGTATGATCAGTAAGTTCGCAGATGACACGAAAATTGGTGGGGTGGTAAATTGCGAGGAGGAAAGCCTCAGGCTACAGGACGATATAAACGGGTCGGTCAGATGGGCGGAAAAGTGGCAAATGGAATTTAACCCTGAAAAGTGCGAGGTGATGCATTTTGGACGGACAAATAAGGTAAGGGAATACACAATGAGTGGTAGGACCCTAGGAAGTACAGAGGGTCAGAGGGACCTTGGTGTACATGTACATAGATCCCTGAAGGCAGCGGAACAGGTAGATAGGGTGGTTAAAAAGGCATATGGGATACTTGCCTTCATTAGCCGAGGCATGGAATATAAGAGCAGGGAGGTTATGATGGAGCTGTACAAAATGCTGGTGAGGCCACAGCTGGAGTACTGTGTGCAGTTCTGGTCGCCTCACTATAGGAAGGATGTGATTGCTTTGGAGAGGGTGCAGAGAAGATTCACCAGGATGTTACCTGGGATGGAGCGCCTCAGCTATGAAGACAGGCTGGACAGGCTGGGGTTGTTTTCCTTGGAGCAAAGAAGGCTGAGGGGGGACCTGATTGAGGTGTACAAAATGATGAGGGGCATAGATAGGGTAGATAAAGAGGAACTTTTCCCCTTAGTAGGGGGGTCAATAACAAGGGGGCATAGATTCAGGGTAAGGGGCAGGAGATTTAGAGGGGATTTGAGGAGGAACTTTTTCACCCAGAGGGTGGTTGGAATGTGGAACTCAATGCCTGAAAGGGTGGTAGAGGCAGGAACCCTCACAACATTCAAGAAGCATTTGGATGAGCACTTGAAATGCCATTGCATACAAGGCTATGGACCAAATGCTGGAAAATGGGATTAGACTGGACAGGGATGGATGGGCGGCGCGGACACGATGGGCCGAAGGGCCTCTTTCTGTGCTGTAAAACTCTATGACTCTATGACTCTATGACATGATCTCCCCTTGACAAAGCCATGCTGACTATCATTGATTAATCCTTGCCTCTCCAAGTGGAGACTAATTCTGCCCCTCAGAATTTTTTCCAATAATTTCCCTACCACTGATGTTAGGCTCACTGGCCTGTAATTCCCTGGTTTATCCCTACTACCCTTCTTGAATAATGGTACTACGTTAGCTGTCCTCCAGTCCTCCGGTACCTCCCCTGTGGCCAGAGAGATTCTGAAAATTTGTGTCAGAGCCCCTGCAATCTCCTCCCTTGCCTCACACAGCAGCCTGGGATACATCTCGTCTGGGCCTGGGGATTTATCCACTTTTAAGCCCACTAAAACCGCTAGTGCCTCCTCCCTCGCAATGCTAATTTGTTCAAGTATATCACAAGCCCCCTGCCTGATTTCTATGCCTACATCGTCCTTCTCCATAGTGACCTTATTCATTAGTCTATTATGTGGTACCTTATCGAAGGCCTTTTGAAAATCTAGATAAATTACATCTACTGCATTGCCCTCATCTACTCTCTCTGCTACCTCTTCAAAAAATTCAATGAGGTTGGTCAAGCTGACTGGTCTATGGTCCCTGGACATGTTCTATCTCCCTTCTTAAATATAGGTATTATGTTAGCTATCCATCAGTCCTCTGGCACTACACCTTGTTCTAACGAATTATTAAATATGTGTAGTAATGCTTCTGCTATCTCTTCCCTAGATTCTTTTAAAATGCACGGATGTAATCCATCCAGACCAGGGGTCTTATTCTCTTTGAATTTGATTAGTTTATTTAATATTTCTCCTCTATCTTTTAAATGCAGTTATCTCATTTCTAATCTTATCATCCGATGTCATGTCCACCTGTTCTATCTCCCTGGTAAATATTGAAGCAAAGTAATAATTTAATATTTCTGCCGACTCTCTATCATTACCTGTGGTATTATCCTGTCCATCCCTTAGTGGCCCTATTCCCATTCCAGCGTTCCTTTTTTTATTTATGGGCCTGTAAAATATTTTACTATTTTGTTTTATGTTCCTTGATAATTTAATTTCATAGTTCCTTTTTGCCTTTCTAATTTTTTTTTGACTTCTCTCCTGATCTCTTTGTATTTTCTCTTGTCATGCTCTCCCCTGCAATTCCTTACCCTCAATTTTTCCTTCGTTTTTTAGCGGAATATATTTTTCCCGGGCTCTGTTGAACGCAATTTTAAATATTTCCCACTACTGTTCTACATCATTGTTTGCCAATGTTGTTGTCCATTTTATTTTCCCAAGTTCTATTCTCAGCCTCGCAAAATTGGCTTTTCTCCAATCTATTTCCCTGGTCTTTGTCATACTTCTCAATTAATAGAGAATCTTAGAATCATAGAATGGTTACAGTACGGAAGAAGGCCATTCAGCCCATTGAGCCCGTGCCAGCTCTCTGCAAGAGCACCTCAGCAAGTCCCACTCCCCCACCCTTTCCCCGTAGCCCTGCAATTTTTTTTCCTTCAGGTACTTATCCAACTCCCTTTTGAAAGCAGCGATTGAATCTGCCTCCACCACCCTTTCAGGCAGTGCATTCCAGATCCTAATCACTCGCTGCGTAAAAACGTTTTTCCTCATGTTGCCTTTGGTTCTTCTACCAATCACCTTAAATCTGTGTCCTCTGGTTCTCGACCCTTCCGCCAATGGGAACAGTTTCTCTCTATCCACTCTGTCCAGACCCCTCATGATTTTGAACACCTCTATCAAATCTCCTCTCAATCTTCTCTGCTCTAATTAGAACAACCCCAGCTTCTCCAGTCTATCCACGTAACTGAAGTCCCTCATCCCTGGATTCATTCTCATAAATCTTTTCTGCACCCTCACTTAACCAATTCCGTATCCATGCTGCCACTGTCCCTTTTATTCCATGGGCTTCAACTTTGCTGGCAAGCACTTTGTCGAACGCCTTTTAGAAATTTATGTACACCACGTTAACCGCATTGCCCTCATCAACCCTCTCTGCTACCTCATCAAAAAACTTACTTTCTTAAAGCGTATTATATTATGGTCACTATTGCCTAGATGTTCTCCTACTTTTACTTCTTTTATCTGCTCTGGTTCATTCCCCATTACTAGATCCAATAGTGAATCCTCCCTTGTTGGGCTTTTTACACATTGGGTCAGAAAGGAGTCCTGTACACATTGTAGGAACTCCACCCCCTTTACCTACTTCTTCTGTCCAATTAATAGTGGGGTAGTTGAAATCCCCCATGATTATTATTATTTGTTTTTTTACTCATTTCCCTAATTTGTTTGCATTTTTCTTCCTCGACCTCCCTTCCACTATTAGGTGGTCTGTAGACTACCCCTATTAGTGTGATAGATCCTTTATTAGCTTTTATCTCTATCCACATGGATTCTATTTCTGTTTTGCAGATAGCCGTACCACTTTTTTCTACTGCCATTATGTTATCCCTAATAAGTACAGCTACTCCACCTCCCCTTTTCCCTCTCTAACTTTTCTAGATATGTTATACCTTGCAATATTTAATTCCCAGTCCTGATTTTTCTGTAGCCATGTCTCAGTAATACCTACTATGTTCCTCGCAACGTATTATTGTCTCCAGTTCCCCTGTTTTATTACGGACACTGTGTGCATTGCTATACAGACAGTTTAACTCATTTTTAATAGCAGTTCCTCTCACTTTATTGTTAACCATCTTTTTACACTCCTGTTCTATAACTCTGTTTATTCCCTGGCCATCAATATCCTCCCTTACTTTATTCTTTCCTATGTTCTCCTTTCCTGTTTTGTTTATATTTAGGCTGGTTTCATTTCTTGTAGATCCCTCCCCCCATCTTACTGGTTTAAAGCCTTTGCCACCTCCCTATTTACCCTTTCCGCTAGGACACGGGTCCCATCCCGGTTCAGGTGGAGCCTGTCCCATCGATATAACTCTTTCCTGTTCCAGTACTGGTGCCAGTGTCCCATGAAAAGGAACCCCTCTTTCCCACACCATCCCTTTAGCCACGTGTTAATTCTCCTGATCTGACTGCTTCTATGCCAATTTGCACGTTGCTGGTACAATAATCCAGAGATTATTACACTCGAGGTCCTGCTTTTTAATTTCGCTCCTAACTCCTTAAACTCCTTCAGCAGGACCTCTTCCCTGTTCCTACCTATGTCGTTTGTTCCGACATGGACCACGACAACTGGATTTACCCCCTCCCATAAGAACATAAGAAATAGGAGCAGGAGTAGGCCATACGGCCCCTCGGGCCTGCTCCGCCATTCAATAGGATCATGGCTGATCTGAATCTAGACTCACGTCCACTTCCCTGCCCTCTCCCCGTAACCCCTAATTCCCTTATCTGCTAGGAAAATGTCTATCTCCATTTTAAAGTTATTTAATGTTGCAGCTTACACAGCTCTCTGGGGTAGCAAATTCCATAGATTTACTACCCTCTGAGTGAAGAAGTTTCTCCTCATCTCAGTTTTGAAAGGGCAGCCCCTTATTCTAAGATTATGCCCCCTAGTTCTAGTCTCACCCATCAGTGGAAACATCCTCACCGCATCCACCCGATCAAGCCCCCTCACAATCTTATATGTTTCGATAAGATCGCCTCTCATTCTTCTGAACTCCAATGAGTAGAGTCCCAACCTACTCAACCTTTCCTCATACGTCAACCCCCTCATCTCTGAAATCAACCGAGTGAACCTTCTCTGAACCGCCTCGAGAGCAAGTATATCTTTTCTTAAATATGGAAACCAAAACTGCATGCAGTATTCCAGGTGTGGCCTCACCAATACCCTGTATAACTGCAGCAAGACTTCCCTGTTTTTATACTCCATCCCCCTTGCAATAAAAGCCAAGATTCCATTGGCCTTCCTGATCACCTGCTGCACCTGCATACTAACTTTTTGTGTTTCATGCACCAGGACCCCCAGATCCCTTTGTACTGTAACACTTTGCAGTTTCTCTCCATTTAGATAATAACTTGCTCTTTGATTTTTCCTGCCAAAGTGCATAACCTCACACTTTCCAACATTATATTGCATCTGCCAAATCTCTGCCCACTCACTTAGCCTGTCTATGTCCTTTTGCAGGTTTTTTATGTCCTCCTCACTCACTGCTTTCCCTCCCATCTTTGTATCGTCGGCAAACTTGGATATGTTGCACTCGATCCCTTCCTTCAAATCGTTAATATAGATTGTAAAGAGTTGGGGTCCCAGCACTGACCCCTGCGGAACACCACTAGTTACTGATTGCCAGCCCGAGAACGAACCATTTATCCCAACTCTTTGTTTTCTGTTAGATAGCCAATCTTCCACCCATGCCAGTATATTACCCCCAATCCCATGATTTTTTATCTTGATCAGTAATCTTTTGTGTGGAACCTTGTCAAATGCCTTTTGGAAGTCCAAATACACCACATCCACTGGTTCCCCTTTATCCACCCTGTATGTTACATCCTCAAAGAATTCGAGCAAATTTGTCAAACATGACTTCCCCTTCGTAAAACCATGCTGACTCTGTCCTATTAAATTATGTTTATCCAAATGCTCTGTTACTGTTTCCTTAATAATGGACTCCAACATTTTGCCAACCACGGACGTTAGGCTAACTGGTCTATAGTTTCCAGCTTTTTGTCTACTTCCCTTCTTAAATAAGGGTGTTACATTAGCAGTTTTCCAATCTGCTGGGACCTTTCCTGAGTCCAGGGAGTTCTGGAAAATGATCACCAATGCATCCACAATCCCTACCGTCACGTCTCTCAAGACCCTAGGATGTAGGCCATCAGGTCTGGGGGATTTATCCGCCTTAAGTCCCATTATTTTACTGAGTACCATCTCCTTAGTGATTTTAATCATGTTTAGCTCCTCCCATTCCATATTCCTCTCCAGCCGTCTCGAGATAACCCTTACCCTGGCAACACATCCTTCGGGATTCTCGTTCGTGGCTGCAGAGGAGGCTATCTATCCCCCTAATTATGGAATCCCCTATCACTATCACATTTCTATTCTGCTCTTCCACTGCCACCACCCCGGACAGCCTTCTGAGCCACAGTGCCTTGGTCTGCATTGTGGCTGTCCTCCCCTCAGTCTTTCAATGGAGTTGAGGTACAGATCAGTCATGATCTGATTGAATGGTGGAGCAGGCTCCAGGGGCTGAATGGCCTCCTCCTGTTCCTATGAAATGTTCAACAAGTAAAATTAACCCTTGTACACAAATCCTTGTGGCAGCTGCAAAGATTTAAGGCGGCAGAATGGTTTAGAGCTTGACATTCTTCATCGGCCTCACAGAAACAACATTCATTTTTTATCACCTATGACAAATTCACTTATCGAAGCTAGTGGCAAACTTGGTAATCACCTCAATCAGTAGATAGAAATAATAACCTAGTTGGGAAGTTTGAAGAGGGTGATTCTTGCAGCCGGTCTGATTAATTATTAACAATAACGGTAAGTGGGTGAATGGATCACAGCTATGTACACAAAGAGCTGTGTCTTTATCTTGTGCACATATTGACAGTCAGTGACCACTGATAAACTAATGTGCTGGTTACTGAAACATTGCTGCTAGTTAGAGTACTAATGCAGCACCATACCGGCTCACAAACTGGTTATAATGCTAGTTACTGAAACATTGCTGCTAGTTAGTGCTCTGGTGCAGTACCATACCGGCTCACAAACTGGTTATAATGTTGGTTACTGAAACATTGCTGCTAGTTAGTGCTCTGGTGCAGCACCATAACGGCTCACAAACTGGTTATAATGTTGGTTACTGAAACATTGCTGTTAGTTAGTGCTCTGGTGCAGTACCATACCGGCTCACAAACTGGTTATAATGCTAGTTACTGAAACATTGCTGTTAGTTAGTGCACTGGTGCAGCACCATACCGGCTCACAAACTGGTTATAATGCTAGTTACTGAAACATTGCTGTTAGTTAGTGCTCTGGTGCAGTACCATACCGGCTAACAAACTGGTTATAATGTTGGTTACTGAAACATTGCTGTTAGTTAGTGCACTAGTGCAGCACTGTACCTGCTAACAAACTAGTTCTATTGCTGGTTACTGAAACATTGCTGCTAGTTAGTGCTCTGGTGCAGCACCATACCGGCTAACAAACTGGTTCTATTGCTGGTTACTGAAACATTGCTGTTAGTTAGTGCTCTGGTGCAGCACCATATCCGGCTCACAAACTGGTTATAATGCTAGTTACTGAAACATTGCTGCTAGTTAGTGCTCTGGTGCAGCACCATACCGGCTCACAAACTGGTTATAATGTTGGTTACTGAAACATTGCTGTTAGTTAGTGCACTAGTGCAGCACTGTACCTGCTAACAAACTAGTTCTATTGCTGGTTACTGAAGCAATGCTGCTAGATAGTGCTCGGGTGCAGCACCATACCTGCTAACTAGTTCTATTGCTGGTTACTGAAGCACTGCTGCTAGTTGGTGCTCGGGTGCAGTCTGTGGCTGGCGGCGCTGGTCCGGCTGCGGACTGATTGGCTGCCGCGGAGGCCCCCTGGCGCGCAGCCGCCGGATCCGGATCCGGGCCCGGGGAGCGGGTCAGGAAACACCGCGGCCTGAGGGAGGCCGGGCCCGGGGAGCGTTACCATGACAGAGTGAGTGTGAGAGATAGAGAGAGGGATAGAGATAGATAGAGTGTGTGTGTGATAGAGAGATAGAGACAGAGAGAGAGAGAGAGAGATAGAGATAGATAGAGTGTGTGAGAGAGGGAGAGAGAGAGAGAGACAGAGAGAGCGAGAGATAGAGAGAGAATTGGATGACCTGTCAAAATTGAGATTAGTCCTGGGAGAAGGAGACAGACCATACCTTGGGGCCAAATATGTAACAACATGTCACAACCTGAGGACTGTTTAAAATTAAGACTGTTTAAAATTAATATTGAACGTACCAAATGAAGTACAAAGACTGTTTAAAATTAATATTGTTTAAAAGTAATATTGTATGTACCCAACAAATGTCAAATCGATTGACACCTACAGAATGTTGGAAAACTGTACTTTTTGCTATGTAAGCTTTGGCAATATGGTTCTCTGTAAACTTTCATGCCAATAAAGCATTTGAATTGGAATTGGAATTGGAGTGTGTGAGAGAGAGAGAGATAGAGAGAGTGTGTGAGAGAGAGAGAGATAGAGAGAGTGTGTGAGAGAGAGAGAGAGAGAGAGAGTGTGTGAGAGAGAGAGAGAGAGTGTGTGAGAGAGAGAGAGACTAACCCTAACCTCAAATCTAGCTCCCCAGACACCCTTCATTTCAAAGCCTTTCAGACCCAAGAGCTAAACCCAGAAAAGAGTCCCCTGAGTCAGCTGCTACTGAAACTAAGTACTCAGCCGGACCCTGACCAGCCCCAGACCAACACAGCCGTCCAAACACCAATCCGAGTGAACCAAATCATTAAAAAATGCAAAGAAACCTACCTGGAACATTGGAACAAAATAACTGAAAGCCAAAGCAGATTAGAATGTTACCGGGCCCTAAAAAGAGAATATAAACTGGCAGACTACCTCACGACCATCAGAGACACAAAACAGAGACAGACCCTCACCAGGTACAGACTAAGCGACCACCAACTGGAAATTGAAAAAGGCAGATACAAGAAATCCTGGCAGCCTAGAGAGAATAGAATATGCGATCAATGTCTGGCCGGCGAGGTTGAAACAGAGATGCATTTCCTCCTAAAATGCGAAAAATTCAACACATCAAGAAACATATTATTCAACAAGCTAAGCCAAACAACCCCAGATTTCAAGGAATTGGATGACCTGTCAAAATTGAGATTAGTCCTAGGAGAAGGAGACAGACCATACCTTGGGGCCAAATATGTAACAACATGTCACAACCTGAGGACTGTTTAAAAATTAAGACTGTTTAAAATTAATATTGAACGTACCAAATGAAGTACAAAGACTGTTTAAAATTAATATTGTTTAAAAGTAATATTGTATGTAACCAACAAATGTCAAATCGATTGACACCTACAGAATGTTGGAAAACTGTACCTTTTTGCTATGTAAGCTTTGGCAATATGGTTCTCTGTAAACTTTCATGCCAATAAAGCATTTGAATTGGAATTGGAAATTGGAGTGTGTGAGAGAGAGAGAGTGTGTGAGAGAGAGAGAGAGTGTGTGAGAAAGAGAGATAGAGTGTGTGAGAGAGAGAGATAGAGTGTGTGAGAGAGAGAGAGAGATAGAGAGAGTGTGTGAGAGAGATAGAGAAGAAATTGAAAACTCCACCAATCCAAAACAATTTTGGGAAATGTGGAATAACCTGAGTACAACACAATTGCAAGCATTACCAATCCAAGATGGCGACATCTGGAGAACACATTTTGAAAACCTCTACAAAGACATCCCAAAAAACAAAACAAACCCAAGTCAACATCAGGTCACAGAAAAACTCCACACATTAGAAGCAACAATTAAAGACAACCAAAACCCTCTAGACTCCCCAATCACATGGAAAGAACTGGCCACAAAAACAAAATCTCTCCACCTAAAGAAAGCCTGTGGCCCAGACAACATCAAAAATGAAATGCTAAAGTTCAGCAATATGGAGATGCAGGGTGCGATACTCAAACTATTCAACATCATATTACGCTCAGGCTGTTTTCCCGATATCTGGTGCCAAGGACTAATCTCCCCCATATATAAAAGTGGAAACAAATCAGACCCAAATAACTACCGCGGCATCTGTGTCAACAGTTGTCTAGGGAAGTTATTCTGCAGTATTCTAAATAGTAGATTACTTGATTTTCTTAACAAACATAATATCCTCAGAAAAAACCAAATAGGCTTTCTTCCAAAACACCGCACCGCCGACCATATCTATACCCTTCACACCCTCATTGAAAAACATAAACACCAAACAAAAAATGGGAAAATATTCGCCTGTTTCATCGACTTCAAGAAAGCCTTTGACTCTATATGGCACGAAGGGCTCTATTATAAACTTCTTCAGTGTGGAATAGGGGGCAAAGTCTATGACCTTATTAAATCAATGTATCTGAAAAACAAATGCGGGGTCAAAATTGGAGACAAACGCACCGATTTCTTCACCCAGAGAAGAGGCGTCCGGCAGGGCTGCAATTTGAGCCCGACCCTGTTCAACATATACATAAATGAATTAGCAGACATGCTGGAGCAAAGCGAGTCACCAGGTCTCCGTCTCCTGGATGGAGAAGTGAAGTCCCTGTTCTATGAGGACGACCTGGTTCTGCTGTCTCCCACAGAACAGGGATTACAGCAACAACTAGACCTACTCGACAAATACTGCCAAAATTGGGCTCTAACAGTAAATCTAAAGAAAACCAACATCATGATTTTTCAGAAAAGACCCAGATGTCAGGAAAACAAATACCAGTTTACCCTCAGTGATACCACTATAGGACACACTATGAGCTACACCTACCTTGGTCTAACTATTACAGCATCAGGGAGCTTCAGCATAGCAGTGAATGCACTAAAAGAAAAAGCCCGAAGAGCCCTATATGCAATAAAAAGAAAATTCTACAACATCCAAATCCCAATCAAAATCTGGCTCAAAATTTTTGACAGCATAATCCTGCCCATTGCACTGTACGGTAGTGAAGTATGGGGCCCGCTAAATCACCAAAGCTACACTAAATGGGAAAAACACACAATAGAAGCCCTACATGCAGAATTCTGCCGAAGCATCCTTCGCACCCAAAGAAAAACGCCAACAAATGCATGCAGAGCCGAACTAGGCAGATACCCACTGATAATAAACATCCAAAAACGAGCACTAAACTTCCTAAATCACCTCAAATCTAGCTCCCCAGACACCCTTCATTTCAAAGCCTTTCAGACCCAAGAGCTAAACCCAGAAAAGAGTCCCCTGAGTCAGCTGCTACTGAAACTAAGTACTCAACCGGACCCTGACCAGCCCCAGACCAACACAGCCGTCCAAACACCAATCCGAGTGAACCAAATCATTAAAAAATGCAAAGAAACCTACCTGGAACATTGGAACAAAATAACCGAAAGCCAAAGCAGATTAGAATGTTACCGGGCCCTAAAAAGAGAATATAAACTGGCAGACTACCTCACGACCATCAGAGACACAAAACAGAGACAGACCCTCACCAGGTACAGACTAAGCGACCACCAACTGGAAATTGAAAAAGGCAGATACAAGAAATCCTGGCAGCCTAGAGAGAATAGAATATGCGATCAATGTCTGGCTGGCGAGGTTGAAACAGAAATGCATTTCCTCCTAAAATGCGAAAAATTCAACACATCAAGAAACATATTATTCAACAAGCTAAGCCAAACAACCCCAGATTTCAAGGAATTGGATGATCTGTCAAAATTGAGATTAGTCCTAGGAGAAGGAGACAGACCATACCTTGGGGCTAAATATGTAACAACATGTCACAACCTGAGGACTGTTTAAAAGTAAGACTGTTTAAAATTAATATTGAACGTACCAAACGAAGTAGAAAGACTGTTTAAAATTAATATTGTTTAAAAGTAATATTGTATATACCCAACAAATGTCAAATCGATTGACACCTACAGAATGTTGGAAAACTGTACCTTTTTGCAATGTAAGCTTTGGCAATATGGTTCTCTGTAAACTTTCATGCCAATAAAGCATTTGAACTGAACTGAACTGAACTGTGTGTGAGAGAGATAGAGTGTGTGAGAGAGAGATAGAGATAGAGTGTGTGAGAGAGAGATAGAGAGAGTGTGTGAGAGATAGAGATAGAGAGAGTGTGTGTGAGAGAGATAGAGAGAGTGTGTGAGAGAGAGAGAGAGAGTGTGTGTGAGAGAGAGAGAGTGTGAGAGAGAGAGAGAGTGTGTGAGAGAGAGAGAGATAGAGTGTGTGAGAGAGAGAGAGATAGAGTGTGTGAGAGAGAGAGATAGAGAGAGTGTGTGAGAGAGAGAGAGATAGAGAGTGTGTGAGAGAGAGAGAGCGTGTGAGAGAGAGAGATAGAGAGAGTGTGTGAGAGAGAGAGAGAGAGTGTGAGAGAGAGAGATAGAGAGAGTGTGTGAGAGAGAGAGAGCGAGAGTGTGAGAGAGAGAGAGAGAGAGAGTGTGTGAGAGAGAGAGAGTGTGAGAGAGAGAGTGTGTGAGAGAGAGAGAGATAGAGTGTGTGAGAGAGAGAGATAGAGAGTGTGTGAGAGAGAGAGAGAGCGTGTGAGAGAGAGAGGTAGAGAGAGTGTGTGAGAGACAGAGATAGAGAGAGTGTGTGAGAGAGAGAGAGAGAGTGTGAGAGAGAGAGATAGAGAGAGTGTGTGAGAGAGAGAGAGAGAGAGTGTGAGAGAGAGAGAGAGTGTGAGAGAGAGAGTGTGTGAGAGAGAGAGAGATAGAGTGTGTGAGAGAGAGAGATAGAGAGAGTGTGTGAGAGAGAGAGAGAGAGTGTGAGAGAGAGAGAGAGTGTGAGAGAGAGAGTGTGTGAGAGAGAGAGAGATAGAGTGTGTGAGAGAGAGAGATAGAGAGAGTGTGTGAGAGAGAGAGAGAGAGTGTGTGAGAGAGAGAGAGTGTGTGAGAGATAGAGTGTGTGAGAGACAGAGATAGAGAGAGTGTGTGAGAGAGAGAGAGAGAGTGTGAGAGAGAGAGATAGAGAGAGTGTGTGAGAGAGAGAGAGCGAGAGTGTGAGAGAGAGAGAGAGTGTGTGAGAGAGAGAGAGATAGAGTGTGTGAGAGAGAGAGAGATAGAGTGTGTGAGAGAGAGAGATAGAGAGAGTGTGTGAGAGAGAGAGAGATAGAGAGTGTTTCGAAGAGGAGTTATTTGATACTCTCCACATGGAAATCAGCCATTTCCAGGCCCAAGGAAAGGTGATAATATGTGGGGACCTAAATGCAAGGACCGGTTGTGAACCTGACTTCATAGACCCACAGGGAAACAACCATGTGTTTGGCCAGACCCCTTTAGATGTCACACCAGCCATCGCAAATCGGAACAACCTTGATCGTGAAATAAATAAAAGCGGTAGGGAGGTAGTGCAACTCTGCCGAGCCTTAGGCCTGTACATAGTTAACGGTAGGTTCAGAGGGGACTCCCTAGGGAGACTCACATACTCCTCAACTCTTGGGTCTAGTGTGGTGGACTATACAATCACTGACCTGGACCCCTGCGATATCAACTCATTCACTGTCAGGCAGCAATCCCCCCTCTCAGACCATAACCAAATAAATATGTACCTTAAACTTTCTGCCCAAACTACAGACACAAAAAAGGAACCCAGTAAGCTCCATAAAATAAACCAGACATACAGATGGGCCCCAGACAGTGGAGAAAAATTCATCACAGCACTAAAGTCACCTGATCTCACAAGTAAAATATCAAAATTTAAAGAAAACCCATACGAGATCGCCAGAGATGGTGTAAACATGGCCATAGAGGATATAAATATGATCTTCCATGAGGCAGCTGTAAAAGCCGACCTTGTGAAACAGAAGAGGAAGCGTCACAAAAGACAAAATAAAAATAAGAAATGGTTTGACCACGAATGCAAAAATGCCAGAAAAGACCTGAGAAAAATATCAAGCCAAAAGCATCGCCATCCAAACAATCCGGACCTACGTACTAGATACAATGAAACCCTCAAAAGATATAAACACACCATTAGGAACAAAACACAAAATTATACCCACAAAATACTCGAAGAAATTGAAAACTCCACCAATCCAAAACAATTCTGGGAAATGTGGAATAACCTGAGTACAACACAATCGCAAGCATTACCAATCCAAGATGGCGACATCTGGAGAACACATTTTGAAAACCTCTACAAAGACATCCCAATAAACGAAACAATCCCAAGTCAACATCAGGTCACAGAAAAACTCCACACATTAGAAGCAACAATTAAAGACAACCAAAACCCTCTAGACTCCCTAATCACATGGAAAGAACTGGCCACAAAAACAAAATCTCTCCACCTAAAGAAAGCCTGTGGCCCAGACAACATCAAAAATGAAATGCTCAAGTTCAGCAATATGGAGATGCAGGGTGCGGTACTCAAATTATTCAACATCATATTACGTTCAGGCTGTTTTCCCGATATCTGGTGCCAAGGACTAATCCCCCCATATATAAAAGTGGAAACAAATCAGACCCAAATAACTACCGCGGCATCTGTGTCAACAGTTGTCTAGGGAAGTTATTCTGCAGTATTCTAAATAGTAGATTACTTGATTTTCTTAACAAACATAATATCCTCAGAAAAAACCAAATAGGCTTTCTTCCAAAACACCGCACCGCCGACCATATCTATACCCTTCACACCCTCATTGAAAAACATATACACCAAACAAAAAATGGGAAAATATTCGCCTGTTTCATCGACTTCAAGAAAGCCTTTGACTCTGTATGGCACAAAGGGCTCTATTATAAACTTCTTCAGTGTGGAATAGGGGGCAAAGTCTATGACCTTATTAAATCAATGTATCTGAAAAACAAATGCGGGGTCAAAATTGGAGACAAACGCACCGATTTCTTCACCCAGAGAAGAGGCGTCCGGCAGGGCTGCAATTTGAGCCCGACCCTGTTCAACATATACATAAATGAATTAGCAGACATGCTGGAGCAAAGCGAGTCACCAGCTCTCCGTCTCCTGGATGGAGAAGTGAAATCCCTGTTCTATGCGGACGACCTGGTTCTGCTGTCTCCCACAGAACAGGGATTACAGCAACAACTAGACCTACTCGACAAATACTGCCAAAATTGGGCTCTAACAGTAAATCTAAAAAAAAACAACATCATGATTTTTCAAAAAAGGCCCAGATGTCAGGAAAACAAATACCAGTTTACCCTCAGTGATACCACTATTGGACACACTATGAGCTACACCTACCTTGGTCTAACTATTACAGCATCAGGGAGCTTCAACATAGCAGTGAATGCACTAAAAGAAAAAGCCCGAAGAGCCCTATATGCAATAAAAAGAAAATTCTACAACATCCAAATCCCAATCAAAATCTGGCTCAAAATATTTGACAGCATAATCCTGCCCATTGCACTGTACGGTAGTGAAGTATGGGGCCCGCTAAATCACCAAAGCTACACTAAATGGGAAAAACACACAATAGAAGCCCTACATGCAGAATTCTGCCGAAGCATCCTTCGCATCCAAAGAAAAACGCCAACAAATGCATGCAGAGCCGAACTAGGCAGATACCCACTGATAATAAACATCCAAAAACGAGCACTAAACTTCCTAAATCACCTCAAATCTAGCTCCCCAGACACCCTTCATTTCAAAGCCTTTCAGACCCAAGAGCTAAACCCAGAAAAGAGTCCCCTAAGTCAGCTGCTACTGAAACTAAGTACTCAGCCGGACCCTGACCAGCCCCAGACCAACACAGCCGTCCAAACACCAATCCGAGTGAACCAAATCATTAAACAATGCAAAGAAACCTACCTGGAACATTGGAACAAAATAACCGAAAGCCAAAGCAGATTAGAATGCTACCGGGCCCTACAAAGAGAATATAAACTGGCAGACTACCTCACAACCATCAGAGACACAAAACAGAGACAGACCCTCACCAGGTACAGACTAAGCGACCACCAACTGGAAATTGAAAAGGCAGATACAAGAAATCCTGGCAGCCTAGAGAGAATAGGATATGCGATCAATGTCTGGCCGGCGAGGTTGAAACAGAAATGCATTTCCTCCTAAAATGCGAAAAATTCAACACATCAAGAAATATATTATTCAACAAGCTAAGCCAAACAACCCCAGATTTCAAGGAATTGGATGACCTGTCAAAATTGAGATTAGTCCTGGGAGAAGGAGACAGACCATACCTTGGGGCCAAATATGTAACAACATGTCACAACCTGAGGACTGTTTAAAATTAAGACTGTTTAAAATTAATATTGAACGTACCAAATGAAGTACAAAGACTGTTTAAAATTAATATTGTTTAAAAGTAATATTGTATGTACCCAACAAACGTCAAATCGATTGACACCTACAGAATGTTGGAAAACTGTACCTTTTTGCTATGTAAGCTTTGGCAATATGGTTCTCTGTAAACTTTCATGCCAATAAAGCATTTGAATTGAATTGGAATTGGAGAGAGAGATAGAGTGTGTGAGAGAGAGAGAGAGAGAGAGTGTGTGAGAGAGAGAGAGATAGAGTGTGTGAGAGAGAGAGAGAGAGAGTGTGTGAGAGAGAGAGAGATAGAGTGTGTGAGAGAGAGAGAGATAGAGTGTGTGAGAGAGAGAGAGATAGAGTGTGTGAGAGAGAGAGAGATAGAGAGAGTGTGTGAGAGAGAGAGAGATAGAGAGAGTGTGTGAGAGAGAGAGATAGAGTGTGTGAGAGAGAGAGATAGAGAGAGTGTGTGAGAGAGAGAGATAGAGAGAGTGTGTGAGAGAGAGAGAGATAGAGTGTGTGAGAGAGAGAGAGATAGAGAGAGTGTGTGAGAGAGAGATAGAGAGAGTGTGAGAGAGAGAGAGATAGAGAGAGTGTGTGAGAGTGAGATAAATAGAGTGTGTGAGAGAGAGAGAGATAGAGAGAGTGTGTGAGAGAGAGAGATAGAGTGTGTGAGAGAGAGTGTGTGTGAGAGAGAGAGAGAGTGTGAGAGAGAGAGTGTGTGAGAGAGAGAGAGATGGAGAGAGTGTGTGAGAGAGAGAGAGATAGAGAGAGTGTGTGAGAGAGAGAGATAGAGTGTGTGAGAGAGAGAGAGATAGAGAGAGTGTGTGAGAGAGAGAGAGAGAGAGTGTGTGAGAGAGAGAGATAGAGTGTGTGAGAGAGAGAGAGAGATAGAGAGAGTGTGTGAGAGAGAGAGATAGAGTGTGTGAGAGAGAGAGAGATAGAGTGTGTGAGAGAGAGAGATAGAGTGTGTGAGCGAGAGAGAGAGATAGAGAGAGTGTGTGAGAGAGACAGAGAGAGTGTGTGAGAGAGAGAGATAGAGTGTGTGAGAGAGAGATAGAGAGAGTGTGTGAGACATAGAGATAGAGAGAGTGTGTGAGAGATAGAGATAGAGAGAGTGTGTGAGAGAGAGATAGAGAGAGTGTGTGAGAGAGAGAGATAGAGAGAGTGTGTGAGAGAGAGAGATAGAGTGTGTGAGAGAGAGAGAGATAGAGAGAGCTAACCCTAACCCTAACCCTAACCCTAACCCTCACCAGGTACAGACTAAGCGACCACCAACTGGAAATTGAAAAAGGCAGATACAAGAAATCCTGGCAGCCTAGAGAGAATAGAATATGCGATCAATGTCTGGCTGGCGAGGTTGAAACAGAAATGCATTTCCTCCTAAAATGCGAAAAATTCAACACATCAAGAAACATATTATTCAACAAGCTAAGCCAAACAACCCCAGATTTCAAGGAATTGGATGATCTGTCAAAATTGAGATTAGTCCTAGGAGAAGGAGACAGACCATACCTTGGGGCTAAATATGTAACAACATGTCACAACCTGAGGACTGTTTAAAAGTAAGACTGTTTAAAATTAATATTGAACGTACCAAATGAAGTAGAAAGACTGTTTAAGGCGAGGTTGAAACAGAAATGCATTTCCTCCTAAAATGCGAAAAATTCAACACATCAAGAAACATATTATTCAACAAGCTAAGCCAAACAACCCCAGATTTCAAGGAATTGGATGATCTGTCAAAATTGAGATTAGTCCTAGGAGAAGGAGACAGACCATACCTTGGGGCTAAATATGTAACAACATGTCACAACCTGAGGACTGTTTAAAAGTAAGACTGTTTAAAATTAATATTGAACGTACCAAATGAAGTAGAAAGACTGTTTAAAATTAATATTGTTTAAAAGTAATATTGTATATACCCAACAAATGTCAAATCGATTGACACCTACAGAATGTTGGAAAACTGTACCTTTTTGCTATGTAAGCTTTGGCAATATGGTTCTCTGTAAACTTTCATGCCAATAAAGCATTTGAACTGAACTGAACTGAACTAGAGAGAGTGTGTGAGATAGAGAGAGTGTGTGAGAGAGAGAGAGATAGAGAGAGTGTGTGAGAGAGAGAGAGATAGAGAGAGTGTGTGAGAGAGAGAGAGATAGAGAGAGTGTGTGAGAGAGAGAGAGATAGAGTGTGTGAGAGAGAGAGATAGAGAGAGTGTGTGAGAGAGAGAGATAGAGAGAGTGTGTGAGAGAGAGAGAGATAGAGTGTGTGAGAGAGAGAGAGATAGAGAGAGTGTGTGAGAGAGAGATAGAGAGAGTGTGAGAGAGAGAGAGATAGAGAGAGTGTGTGAGAGTGAGATAAATAGAGTGTGTGAGAGAGAGAGAGATAGAGAGAGTGTGTGAGAGAGAGAGATAGAGTGTGTGAGAGAGAGTGTGTGTGAGAGAGAGAGAGAGTGTGAGAGAGAGAGAGTGTGTGAGAGAGAGAGAGATGGAGAGAGTGTGTGAGAGAGAGAGAGATAGAGAGAGTGTGTGAGAGAGAGAGAGAGAGATAGAGTGTGTGTGAGAGAGAGAGATAGAGAGAGTGTGTGAGAGAGAGAGAGAGAGAGAAAAACATAAACATCAAACAAAAAATGGGAAAATATTCGCCTGTTTCATCGACTTCAAGAAAGCCTTTGACTCTATATGGCACGAAGGGCTCTATTATAAACTTCTTCAGTGTGGAATAGGGGGCAAAGTCTATGACCTTATTAAATCAATGTATCTGAAAAACAAATGCGGGGTCAAAATTGGAGACAAACGCACCGATTTCTTCACCCAGAGAAGAGGCGTCCAGCAGGGCTGCATTTTGAGCCCGACCCTGTTCAACATATACATAAATGAATTAGCAGACATGCTGGAGCAAAGCGAGTCACCAGGTCTCCGTCTCCTAGATGGAGAAGTGAAGTCCCTGTTCTATGCGGACGACCTGGTTCTGCTGTCTCCCACAGAACAGGGATTACAGCAACAACTAGACCTACTCGACAAATACTGCCAAAATTGGGCTCTAACAGTAAATCTAAAGAAAACCAACATCATGATTTTTCAGAAAAGACCCAGATGTCAGGAAAACAAATACCAGTTTACCCTCAGTGATACCACTATAGGACACACTATGAGCTACACCTACCTTGGTCTAACTATTACAGCATCAGGGAGCTTCAGCATAGCAGTGAATGCACTAAAAGAAAAAGCCCGAAGAGCCCTATATGCAATAAAAAGAAAATTCTACAACATCCAAATCCCAATCAAAATCTGGCTCAAAATTTTTGACAGCATAATCCTGCCCATTGCACTGTACGGTAGTGAAGTATGGGGCCCGCTAAATCACCAAAGCTACACTAAATGGGAAAAACACACAATAGAAGCCCTACATGCAGAATTCTGCCGAAGCATCCTTCGCACCCAAAGAAAAACGCCAACAAATGCATGCAGAGCCGAACTAGGCAGATACCCACTGATAATAAACATCCAAAAACGAGCACTAAACTTCCTAAATCACCTCAAATCTAGCTCCCCAGACACCCTTCATTTCAAAGCCTTTCAGACCCAAGAGCTAAACCCAGAAAAGAGTCCCCTGAGTCAGCTGCTACTGAAACTAAGTACTCAGCCGGACCCTGACCAGCCCCAGACCAACACAGCCGTCCAAACACCAATCCGAGTGAACCAGATCATTAAAAAATGCAAAGAAACCTACCTGGAACATTGGAACAAAATAACCGAAAGCCAAAGCAGATTAGAATGTTACCGGGCCCTAAAAAGAGAATATAAACTGGCAGACTACCTCACGACCATCAGAGACACAAAACAGAGACAGACCCTCACCAGGTACAGACTAAGCGACCACCAACTGGAAATTGAAAAAGGCAGATACAAGAAATCCTGGCAGCCTAGAGAGAATAGAATATGCGATCAATGTCTGGCTGGCGAGGTTGAAACAGAAATGCATTTCCTCCTAAAATGCGAAAAATTCAACACATCAAGAAACATATTATTCAACAAGCTAAGCCAAACAACCCCAGATTTCAAGGAATTGGATGATCTGTCAAAATTGAGATTAGTCCTAGGAGAAGGAGACAGACCATACCTTGGGGCTAAATATGTAACAACATGTCACAACCTGAGGACTGTTTAAAAGTAAGACTGTTTAAAATTAATATTGAACGTACCAAATGAAGTAGAAAGACCGTTTAAAATTAATATTGTTTAAAAGTAATATTGTATATACCCAACAAATGTCAAATCGATTGACACCTACAGAATGTTGGAAAACTGTACCTTTTTGCTATGTAAGCTTTGGCAATATGGTTCTCTGTAAACTTTCATGCCAATAAAGCATTTGAACTGAAAAAAAACTGAACTGAGTGTGTGAGAGAGAGAGACAGAGAGAGTGTGTGAGAGAGAGAGAGATAGAGTGTGTGAGAGAGAGAGAGATAGAGAGAGTGTGTGAGAGAGAGAGAGATAGAGAGAGTGTGTGAGAGAGAGAGATAGAGAGAGTGTGTGAGAGAGAGAGAGATAGAGAGAGTGTGTGAGAGAGAGAGATAGAGTGTGTGAGCGAGAGATAGAGAGAGTGTGTGAGAGAGAGAGATAGAGAGAGTGTGTGAGAGAGAGAGATAGAGAGAGTGTGTGAGAGAGAGATAGAGAGAGTGTGTGAGAGAGAGAGATAGAGTGTGTGAGAGAGAGGGAGATAGAGATAAACTTCTTCAGTGTGGAATAGGGGGCAAAGTCTATGACCTTATTAAATCAATGTATCTGAAAAACAAATGCGGGGTCAAAATTGGAGACAAACGCACCGATTTCTTCACCCAGAGAAGAGGCGTCCGGCAGGGCTGCAATTTGAGCCCGACCCTGTTCAACATATACATAAATGAATTAGCAAACATGCTGGAGCAAAGCGAGTCACCAGGTCTCCGTCTCCTAGATGGAGAAGTGAAGTCCCTGTTCTATGCGGACGACCTGGTTCTGCTGTCTCCCACAGAACAGGGATTACAGCAACAACTAGACCTACTCGACAAATACTGCCAAAATTGGGCTCTAACAGTAAATCTAAAGAAAACCAACATCATGATTTTTCAGAAAAGACCCAGATGTCAGGAAAACAATTACCAGTTTACCCTCAGTGATACCACTATAGGACACACTATGAGCTACACCTACCTTGGTCTAACTATTACAGCATCAGGGAGCTTCAGCATAGCAGTGAATGCACTAAAAGAAAAAGCCCGAAGAGCCCTATATGCAATAAAAAGAAAATTCTACAACATCCAAATCCCAATCAAAATCTGGCTCAAAATTTTTGACAGCATAATCCTGCCCATTGCACTGTACGGTAGTGAAGTATGGGGCCCGCTAAATCACCAAAGCTACACTAAATGGGAAAAACACACAATAGAAGCCCTACATGCAGAATTCTGCCGAAGCATCCTTCGCACCCAAAGAAAAACGCCAACAAATGCATGCAGAGCCGAACTAGGCAGATACCCACTGATAATAAACATCCAAAAATGAGCACTAAACTTCCTAAATCACCTCAAATCTAGCTCCCCAGACACCCTTCATTTCAAAGCCTTTCAGACCCAAGAGCTAAACCCAGAAAAGAGTCCCCTGAGTCAGCTGCTACTGAAACTAAGTACTCAGCCGGACCCTGACCAGCCCCAGACCAACACAGCCGTCCAAACACCAATCCGAGTGAACCAAATCATTAAAAAATGCAAAGAAACCTACCTGGAACATTGGAACAAAATAACCGAAAGCCAAAGCAGATTAGAATGTTACCGGGCCCTAAAAAGAGAATATAAACTGGCAGACTACCTCACGACCATCAGAGACACAAAACAGAGACAGACCCTCACCAGGTACAGACTAAGCGACCACCAACTGGAAATTGAAAAAGGCAGATACAAGAAATCCTGGCAGCCTAGAGAGAATAGAATATGCGATCAATGTCTGGCTGGCGAGGTTGAAACAGAAATGCATTTCCTCCTAAAATGCGAAAAATTCAACACATCAAGAAACATATTATTCAACAAGCTAAGCCAAACAACCCCAGATTTCAAGGAATTGGATGATCTGTCAAAATTGAGATTAGTCCTAGGAGAAGGAGACAGACCATACCTTGGGGCTAAATATGTAACAACATGTCACAACCTGAGGACTGTTTAAAAGTAAGACTGTTTAAAATTAATATTGAACGTACCAAATGAAGTAGAAAGACTGTTTAAAATTAATATTGTTTAAAAGTAATATTGTATATACCCAACAAATGTCAAATCGATTGACACCTACAGAATGTTGGAAAACTGTACCTTTTTGCTATGTAAGCTTTGGCAATATGGTTCTAACATAGTAACATAGAGATAGGAACAGGAGTAGGCCATTCGGCCCTTCGAGCCTGCTCCGCCATTCAATGAGATCATGGCTGATCCTCGTCTGAGATCATAGCTGATCTTACCAGTTCAGTACCCCGTCCCCGCCTTTTCTCCGTAACCCTTAATCCCCTTAGCCTTCAGAAATATATCCAATTCTCTCTTGAAAATATTTATTGAATTAGCCTTCACAGCCCTCTGTGGCAGGGAATTCCACAGGCTCACCACTCTTTGAGTGAAGAAATTCTTCCTCATCTCTGTTTTAAATGATTTGCCCGCTATTTTTAGACTGTGGCCCCTGGTTCTGTGCTCCCTGGCCATTGGAAACATTCTCTCTGAACTCAGCCTGTCCAGGCCTGCCATAATTTTATATGTTTCGATGAGATCCCCTCTCAATCTTCTAAACTCCAGTGAGTACAAGCCCAAACTATTTAATCTCTCTTCGTAGGTCATTCCCGCCATTCCAGGTATCAGCCTGGTGAATCGCCGTTGCACTCTTTCCATGGCAAGAACATCCTTCCGCAGATGGGGCGACCAAAACTGTACACAATACTCCAGATGCAGTCTCACCAGCACCTTGTACAGCTGTAGTAAGGTATCCCTATTCCTATACTCGAACCCCCTTGATATGAAGGCCAACATACCATTTGCCTTCTTAATCGCCTGTTGCACCTGCATGCTCTCCTTCAGTGACTGGTGCACAAGAACACCCAGGTCCCTCTGCACTTCCCCATCTCCCAATCTATTGCCATTTAGATAATAATCTACCCTCCTGTTTTTACCCCCAAAGTGGATAACCTCGCATTTATCCACATTATAGTGCATCTGCCACGTATCCGCCCATTCCCCCAACCTGTCCAAATCGCACTGTAGCCTCCTGACATCCTCATCAGAGCCCACCCCTCCTCCTAGTTTAGTGTCGTCAGCGAATTTGGAAATATTGCATCCAATTCCCTGATCCAGATCATTTATATATATTGTGAACAGCTGGGGTCCCAGGACAGATCCTTGCGGCACCCCGCTGGTCACTGCCTGCCACTCTGAAAACGAGCCGTTTATTCCAACTCTCTGTTTTCTATCCGCCAGCCAGTTCTCTATCCACGTTAATACTTTGCCCCCAATCCCATGAGCCTTAATTTTGCATGACAATCTTTTGTGTGGAACCTTATCGAAGGCTTTCTGGAAGTCAAGGTACACCACATCCACTGGCTCTCCCCCATCTATTTTACCAGTTACTTCCTCAAAAAATTCCAGCAGATTAGTCAAACACGATTTACCCTTTGTAAATCCATGTTGACTCTGTCCGATCCTTTCCCCATTTGTCAAGTGCTCCGCTATTTTATCCTTAATAATGGACTCTAGCATTTTGCCCACAACCGATGTAAGGCTTACTGGTCTATAATTCCCTGCTTTCTCTCTACCCGCCTTTTTAAATATTGGGGTAACATTAGCTACCCTCCAATCCACGGGTACTGTTCCCGAGTCAATGGAGTTCCGGAAGATGATCCTTAGAGCATCTGCTATCTCCAGGGCCACCTCCTTAAGTACCCTAGGATGTAGTTTATCAGGCCCCGGGGATTTGTCGGCCTTCAGTCCCCTCAACTGTACCTTTTTGCTATGTAAGCGTTGGCAATATGGTTCTCTGTAAACTTTCATGCCAATAAAGCATTTGAACTGAACTGAACTGAACTGAGTGTGTGAGAGAGAGAGAGATAGAGAGAGTGTGTGAGAGAGAGAGATAGAGTGTGTGAGAGAGTGTGTGTGAGAGAGAGAGAGAGTGTGAGAGAGAGCGTGTGTGAGAGAGAGAGAGATGGAGAGAGTGTGTGAGAGAGAGAGAGATAGAGAGAGTGTGTGAGAGAGAGAGAGATAGAGTGTGTGTGAGAGAGAGAGATAGAGAGAGTGTGTGAGAGAGAGAGATAGAGTGTGTGAGAGAGAGAGACAGAGAGAGTGTGTGAGAGAGAGAGAGACAGAACCCGCCGGATGCCACCCCACATGACGACACACCGAAAGCCACAAACCCCGCTCCAACCAGCCCTCAGTCGAATCATGCCCAGACTACTGCTACCCAGTCCTCACACACAGGAACACAAAAACCGACAGATACCCCCCCAAACGAGGACACACCGAAAGCCCCAAACCCCGCTCCTGCCACACAACATATCCCAGAAACCCAGCCAACAACCAGCCACCAGGCGAGTCCTACCCAGACTACTGTTACCCAGTCTGAAAAACCAGCCCCTCAGGCGGTCCTGCTGACCGACTCCAACGGAAAGTTTCTGGACCCCCAGAGGCTGTTCCCAGACCATCAAGTCCTGAAAAAATGGTGCAGCAACACAGACCAAGCAATGAAGATCCTGAACAAAGAATCCCTTGGAAGCCCCAAATGGATTGTGATCCACACAGGCACGAACGACCTACGCACCCTACAGGAAGGCACTGCTAGGGCGGTGAGCAGGATGGCGGAAAAGGCCAGCAGGGAATTCCCCGAGGCGCGGATCGTGATCTCCACACTACTGCCCAGAAAGGACACCCCAGCCTATATAATCCACAACACCAACAGGGAGATCGACACGAGATGTTCTGTCCTCCCCAACGTCTCCCTGGCCCATCATCCAAACATCAACACAAGGGACCTCTATGACGAAATACATCTACTCAAACAGCGGATGTGGGTCTTCGCAAGAAACCTCATAAACACTGCCAAAAGACGCAGCCCTCCCACCCCCTCTACCATTGGGAGCCCAAACAGGACCACCAATGTCCCCCACCCCCCATTACAAAACCAACAACAGAACCGTGCTTTTATACCTGACCCAAGACCCCCCTCTAGACCACAGACTGTAGACCAAGAACTGAGAAAGATCATGACGATGCTGAACAGCCTGATAGAAAGCCGGAGAAATTATTAATATTGTTATTTATCATTATCATTATTGATCAGTATTATTACTATTATTAGATAGATATATGTGAATGCCTCATGAAATTTATACGAAATCATCATTTAGCATTATAGAAAATAGTGTTTCCACACTCATCCCACAAAATAGGTCCATTTTATTTCGTTTTATTGAACTATATAAATGCGTTCTTTCCACATAAGCTGCTGGAATATCCAGGGCCTCCGCTCCTCAACTTTTGGGAGGAAGAGTACAGACCCTGAATTCCTAAAAGATATAAAAGACATTGATATAATTGTGTTAACAGAAACATGGTGCCAAAAGGACGTGCCGACCCACTGTCCTCCAATGTACCATGAAATCATTGTGCCCTTAGTAAAGAACACGAAAACACGCAAGGGCAGAACCTCTGGGGGAATATTGGTGTGGTATAAGGGAGAACTGGACAAACACATCTCACCGGTAAAACAGGGAAAATCACACGTATGGCTAAAACTAGATAAAAATATAGGAATAGCAAAAAAAGATGTTTACTTATGTGCGATCTACATACCTCCAATAGAATCGCCATATTTCGAAGAGGAGTTATTTGATACTCTCCACATGGAAATCAGCCATTTCCAGGCCCAAGGAAAGGTGATAATATGTGGGGACATAAATGCAAGGACCGGTTGTGAACCTGACTTCATAGACCCACAGGGAAACAACCATGTGTTTGGCCAGACCCCTTTAGATGTCACACCAGCCATCGCAAATCGGAACAACCTTGATCGTGAAATAAATAAAAGCGGTAGGGAGGTAGCGCAACTCTGCCGAGCCTTAGGCCTGTACATAGTTAACGGTAGGTTCAGAGGGGACTCCCTAGGGAGACTCACATACTCCTCAGCTCTTGGGTCTAGTGTGGTGGGCTATACAATCACTGACCTGGACCCCTGCGATATCAACGCATTCACTGTCAGGCAGCAATCCCCCCTCTCAGACCATAACCAAATAAATGTGTACCTTAAACTTTCTGCCCAAACTACAGACACAAAAAAGGAACCCAGTAAGCTACATAAAATAAACCAGACATACAGATGGGCCCCAGACAGTGGAGATAAATTCATCACAGCACTAAAGTCACCTGATCTCACAAGTAAAATATCAAAATTTAAAGAAAACCCATACGAGATCACCAGAGATGGTGTAAACATGGCCATAGAGGATATAAATATGATCTTCCATGAGGCAGCTGTAAAAGCCGACCTTGTGAAACAGAAGAGGAAGCGTCACAAAAGACAAAATAAAAATAAGAAATGGTTTGACCACGAATGCAAAAATGCCAGAAAAGACCTGAGAAAAATATCAAACCAAAAGCATCGCCAACCAAACAATCCGGACCTACGTACTAGATACAATGAAACCCTCAAAAGATATAAACACACCATTAGGAACAAAACACAAAACTATACCCACAAAATACTCGAAGAAATTGAAAACTCCACCAATCCAAAACAATTCTGGGAAATGTGGAATAACCTGAGTACAACACAATTGCAAGCATTACCAATCCAAGATGGCGACATCTGGAGAACACATTTTGAAAACCTCTACAAAGACATCCCAATAAACGAAACAAACCCAAGTCAACATCAGGTCACAGAAAAACTCCACACATTAGAAGCAACAATTAAAGACAACCAAAACCCTCTAGACTCCCTAATCACATGGAAAGAACTGGCCACAAAAACAAAATCTCTCCACCTAAAGAAAGCCTGTGGCCCAGACAACATCAAAAATGAAATGCTCAAGTTCAGCAATATGGAGATGCAGGGTGCGGTACTCAAATTATTCAACATCATATTACGTTCAGGCTGTTTTCCCGATATCTGGTGCCAAGGACTAATCTCCCCCATATATAAAAGTGGAAACAAATCAGACCCAAATAACTACCGCGGCATCTGTGTCAACAGTTGTCTAGGGAAGTTATTCTGCAGTATTCTAAATAGTAGATTACTTGATTTTCTTAACAAACATAATATCCTCAGAAA